>NW_013668345.1:83099-85271 GCF_000517525.1 Limulus polyphemus | reverse complement strand
ACGTACATGTTTACTGAAACTATGTTTTGTTATGTCATGTCAAGTTACAGACGTACATATTTATTGAAACTATGTTTTTATTATGTCATGTCAAGTTACAGACGTACATACTTATTGAAACTATGTTTTTATTATGTCATTTCAAGTTACAAACGTACATGCTTATTGAAACTATGTTTTTATTATGCCATTTCAAGTTACAAACGTACATGCTTATTGAAACTATGTTTTACTTATGTTATATAGTTGATCCTTTTATTGACATTTATAATGTAAGAGAAGAAAGAAAAAAAGATTTATTTCGCACTAATTTATTTTTTCTAGAGACTAAAGTGAGTCTTATAGTTCTGTTTTGGACAAACCGATAATTAATTTGCTTATAAAAAAAATAGTTGAAACGAAAGATTCAGATTTGTCATTCTGAGACGTACAAATATTAAACAAGTTAGGCCAAGAAGTCATGTGAAAGGTGTATCAGTATCATAAGCTCTAAAAGTCATTTGGATTTCTTAAGCTCTGAGAAATCCACATTTCCAAAGAGATTTCATTCTAATTTACACAGTAAAAATAGTCATAAAGTAGGTGTTAAGCGTAGTAAAAATAGAGTGTATTAAGTACTTAGGAGCCTTTGGAGATAATATTTTCCTTTGTGTGTATCTGAGTAGGAATGAAAATACGAAGGGTTCTGTTTCTTTATGGATCAAAATCAATTATAAGTTAGACAAACCTCAAAATAGACGCATATTTTTTTTTAAATATTAACTCCAAGTTAATTTAAAATACATTAAGATTTAGCTAGAAATCCATTTTTGTATATATATATTTATACTTCTTTAAAGTTATAAATTTAGTTAAATTTAACATATTGTATACCTCAGCTAGAATCTCCTATAGACTAACAATCATAGCAATAATCCGCTGATTGATTATTTAAAGAATTCCAATACTATTTCCAGTTATATTTAATGGATTTCTTTTTGGGTACTTTATTATAAATTTATCAAATTAATTATATTAATACACTATAAATTTATCTAATTAATTATGTTAATTTAATATAAATTTATCTAATTAATTATATTAATTTATTATAAATTTATCTAATTAATTATATTAATTTATTATAAATTTATCTAATTAATTATATTAATTTATTATAAATTTATCTAATTAATTATATTAATTTATTATAAATTTATCTAATTAATTATATTAATTTATTATAAATTTATCTAATTTATGTGAACACAGAAACAAGACTCAAAAATCAGTGGTGGGCAATGTGAATTGAAAAACCGTCTGCTCAAAATTTTCAGTGTGATAACAGCATCCATTATCATAACTACAAAAAATATACGATTTGTTACCATTACAATTAAATAGAAACAGTTGCATCATAATTATACATATATATATCAGTAAAAGTCCGTTTATATTACCTTGAATATCAGTTGTATAATTCACAAAATCTTTCAGCTAAGTAATAAATGCATAAATCCATCCTTTGTTAAAGAAAAATAGTTCACCTTAACACCTAGTGGGTGAGAAAAAGGCCACCAAGAAAAATGAACAAATTAGCACACTCGCTAGACGTTTACATGAGTGTTCCACCGAGAAATAGATAATGCAAAAAAACAGATGTCAATTAATAAAATAGCTAATTCAAATTTTATTTATCAACCAAAAATCTTTATTATTTTATCCCAGAGCAAACGTTTAAAAACAATTCTGAAGCAAGAAACAACAACCGGAGATCTGACGGAGTCTAGACAACTAACAACTTACAGTTTTTCTCTCGTTTTTATTAAGGTTTCATATAATACGGTATGGTGGTATGGTAAGATGCTGATTTTACCAGTTCCTAAAGGATTCTCAACTTCAAAAACCTTGCAAGATACCGTCTTTAATAAGCAATTAACCACAAAAAACCAAAACTGATGTTTTCGTTATTGCGGAAGTGATAGCTTAGCTATAAAATGATCTGTTACGAGCTCGAATCCTGCCACCTCGTAGTTTTTACTTCTTACAAGTGAATTTCTAACATCACAGGTAGATTTATCACTCTTACATTTATGATCAATAAAATCGTTTTGACGTCCGAACTTTTATATACACCTGGAAAAAAGTTAAGCACTCCCGTGTTTTTTTCAAGTGATTCAGATTCGACGTTCT
>NW_013668345.1:81055-82284 GCF_000517525.1 Limulus polyphemus | reverse complement strand
GACTAGGACTTATCTTCCATAGACTTTGACTAGGACAAATCTTCCATGGACGTAGACTAGGACTTATCTTCCATGGACGTAGACTAGGACTTATCTTCCATAGACTTTGACTAGGACATATCTTCCATGGACGTAGACTAGGACTTATCTTCCATGGACGTAGACTAGGACTTATCTTCCATAGACTTTGACTAGGACATATCTTCCATGGACGTAGACTAGGACTTATCTTCCATGGACGTAGACTAGGACTTATCTTCCATAGACTTTGACTAGGACATATCTTCCATGGGCGTAGACAAGGACTAATCTTCTATAGACGTAGACTAGGACTTATCATCCATGGACATAGACTAGGACTTATCTTCCATTGGACATAGACTAGGACTTATCTTCCACAGACGTAGACTAGGACTTATCTTCCATAGACGTAGACTAGGACTTATCATCCATGGACATAGACTAGGACTTATCTTCCATAGACTTTGAATAGGACATATCTTCCATGGACGTAGACAAGGACTAATCTTCCATAGACGTAGACTAGGACTTATCTTCCATGGACATAGACTAGGACTTATCTTCCATTGGACAAAAGTGCATACTTTGAAAACTAGAACACCTACAAGACCATTTAAGAATATTCATACATTTCATTATATGCTTATCTTTTAATATTAAAAATAACTTGTGTACTGATTACATCAAACTTTAAGCTACGTTCCTTGTCCGTAACTATAGGCTACTTTAAAACATCTCTTACAAATTTCATGTGTTCAACATTGCTCTAAGTGAGTGAGTTGTTGAAGTTTAAAATGTACATGTACATGTAGCTGGTAACATTGTACATGTAGCTGGAGCAGTACTGTATTTATAATCCCTCCTTTCTATTCCTCTCAGCGACTCATAGGTAAGTCTGTAGACTTATAACGCTAAAAACCGGGTTTCGATACCTGTCTCGAGCACAGAACAGGTAACACATTCAGTAACCTCATAAATAGGGTAACCTCATAAACACAGCCACAAGACTCTGTTCAACGAACTACATAAATGAAGAAATTAACCACTTAAATTACTCATTTATTCACACCAATAAATTCCCACCAGATATAGTTGAAAAGCTCTCCAACATTCCCCACAATAAAACTCAACTCACGAACAAAATCGACACTAACAAATCCAACAACAGTACATTACACTTCAGTTTCCTTTTGTTCTTGAAACCAGCT
>NW_013668345.1:67490-80055 GCF_000517525.1 Limulus polyphemus | reverse complement strand
CTGTGGTAGGACAACATAACGCTAATAATGTTAATAAACGAACACAACAAAGTAAGATAGATTGGGATTCTATTCTAGGAAAAATAGAACGAAAACACAAACAAAGTCTGATAAATTTGTTAGAAGAATATCGAGATATATTTGAAGGAGAAAATGATCCTAACAGTTGTACAAATAAGGTAAAACACAAGATAGTGTTAAACAATAATAAACCTATAGTGCAGAGACCTTATAGAGTACCCGAAAAACACAGGGTTGAATTAAAAGAATGTGTAAAAGAAATGCTTGAACAAGGTGTAATAGATGACAGTAGTAGTCCCTATGCATCTCCAGTTGTATTAGTTTCTAAAAAGGACGGAAAATTAAGGTTCTGTGTGGATTTTCGTAAAGTAAACGGAGTAACAGTTAAAGACGTTTACCCGTTACCGAATATTCAAGAAACCTTAGATAGGTTAGGTAAAAGTAAATACTTTTTGTCTATGGATTTACAAAGTGGATATTGATAAGTAGAAATAGAGGAAGAAGATAAAGATAAAACCGCCTTTGTATTACCATCAGGTAAATACCAGTTTAACAGAATGCTTTTCGGTTTATGCAATGCCCCTTCAACATTTCAGAGATTAATGGATGTTGTATTATCAGGCTTACAAGATTCCGATTTGACAGAACACAATAAAAAACCGTCCCATGTTTTTCACCATTGCAACTCAAAAAATCATAGTATATCTATTAAAAACACAGTCATTTTAAACAAAGAACCCAACATAAACAAACGAAAAATCAAGGAATCCATCTTAATTGAACAAAACAACCCTACTCTAAACCAACACCTCGGTGTGACTAGATACCTCTTCTAAGTTTCACAACAGTTCCGGCCATGTGACTTCTTTATTCAATACTGTATATATATATCCGTGTCAGTGTAAACTACTTGTACCTAATGATGACAAAACCTTGTCAAAACGTTGTGCATTTGCTGTTATGTTAAACTAATATTAAAGTTTTTCTTCATTACCTATTCAAGCTGTCTCAAACCATTATTAGTCACAAAGTGGGTTCCTCGTCATCGAATTTGAATTCAGTAGCTTTGTACTTAATAACAAAAAATAAATAAAAAAATTCCATTTAATAGTGTTCCACATAATATTTTGTCTCTGATCGTCCGGTCCAACTGTTGAGTTCTGATACTAGACGAAAAGCTTCCATAAATATTAGGCTTATCGGTATCATCTCAAAACTAGTAACAGCAAACGTTAAGTCCATTCGTAACGATCAGGCTGTCAGACCAAACTCCGTACAAGTAACTTTATTTATTGCTTCTTTCTCTTACACACATTTTCGTCTTACTCGAATTCTAGAAATATAACTGTCATGCTTCCAGGAATAAAATAAATATTACCGTTAAAGTGAGTGACTAGAACGATAAATAATTATACCAAGTCACGAAAGAGGATCTATTTTACCTTATTTAAATGCTGTTAAACTAGATTCTTAAACATAACTATAACATGTTTTGATCGCTTACTATAATAATACTGCATTGGTTTTAGACTTGTACAGAAACATTTACGTAAGTAAAACACATAATCAGTTATTATCAATAAATTATGATCAAAGCAAGCAACACAGAGATTAAAATTGTAAAGCTAGTCAGTAATGAATAGGGTTAATATACCGTTCTTATTAGAAGCATGCAAAGCCATAAAATGTTAATTTATAATGATTAACCAGTTGTTTAAGAAGTTAGTTATCTAGTATCAGAGTTTTGTTAATCTTCGTTCGATCCCTTGTCACCATCTGGCATTGATATAAATCGTGATGAAATTGACAATAAAATGCCCCTGGTTTGTTATCCACTGAATGCATATGCGTGTCTTCTTTATGATGGGGTTCGAAAACTTTTAAAACTAATAAAAAAAACAGTCCACATACGTTTCGTATCGTTATTTTTATTGTTTTGTTAAAAAGGTCAAAACTTTCTGCCCTTGTTAGAGTACACTGAAATGTGGTCACAACTTGTTTGTTTGTTTGTTTTGAATTTCGCGCAAAGATACACGAGGGCTATCTGTGCTAGCCGTCCCTAACTTAGCAGTGTAAGACTAGAAGGAAGGCAGCTAGTCATCACCAGCCACCGCCAACTCTTGGGCTACTCTTTTACCAACGAATAGTTGGATTGACCGTCACATTATAACGCCCCCACGGCTGAAAGGACGAGCATGTTTGGTGTGACAGGGATTCGGACCCGCGACCCTCAGATTACAAGTCGAGTGCCCTAAACATCTGGCCATGTGGTTACAGCTGCCAGTCTAATTGCAGACTAGTTTTATAACTAGTCGTAAGTGGATTTACCCATTTTTATGTTATGAAAATATACTATTTCGTTTATTAAACTAAATTTGTTAATTATATATATATATATAATCTTCACCTGAAAATCAACGCTTAGCGAATGAGGTTTCTTTCTCATTGAAAAGTATTAATGTTTCCCGTCGACATTTTATAGACTTATTTTGTCACTCCAATACTCTTTGAGGTGAAGTACACAGTCGAAGGAAACTTATGAGACTAAATAATACTTGTTGAGTAACTAAAAGTCAATGTATCTATAACAAATTTACACAATATATCATGCCATGTCACTATTTTTGGCTTTATGTGAGATTAATAAAATTTGCTAATATCATAATATTTATCACAAATCAAAAAATAATATGTTTTTAAGCGCATTCTAAGTTTAAAATACCGGTAAAAATTAATCTTTATGATGTAGGTCAAGAAGATTAGGAAAACGAATTATATTTCTTGGTATTTGTTATAGTTTCGGTTAGGTAATAAACAAGGCAATCCTTGTGTCCTTCTGTTTAAATACTAGAACGGATTCAGATAATGAAAGATAAGGATACCTTGTTTAACTGGGACTGCTATTCTATATAAATAAATGTATTAAAAACACATTCACTCCGTACTTTTAAATTCTGGGCAAATGTTGTTGTAAATTCAGATCAAACCAATTCTACTTAAGGAGTATCATAGTGAAGAGATAATAATATATTGATACTAAACACTCTAGTAGGTCATCATGGTTTGTAGTATGTTATCGTTAATATTTATATTTTTTAAATATAAGTATGGATTACTCAGATCGCTCTCAATAATTCATATAGCGAACAAGCTTAACCCGAAATACCAATCATTCAATTTTCAAACGTTAAAGCCATTCATAATCCAGTTATGTATTTGTTTATTATTAAACACAAAGTTACACTACAAGCTAATATGTTCTCTGCACACAACGGGTATCGAAATCCGATTTTTAGTGTTATAAACTTACCGCTGAGACACCAAGGAGATCACAATTTACTAATGTCATTATCAGATTTACAAGATTGTAACTGTACCAAGCTATATAGATTTCATATAACCACTAAGAAAAGCATGTTCCGTAGATTAAGGTACACATCCTCAACGACTTTCCTTCAGTTCATCATAGGATGGAACAATTGAGTCATTTGTCAGCTTTCTCTCATTAGATGTCACTTTTGGTGACTTATTTTAGCATTGATGTACATGTCTTTAGATTTTATCTAAATCTTCTTGAAGTTTTCCGTATTTTCCGTCTGTACATTCTCTCCGAAACCGTTAAATATATCAGTCTGAAAAGCTGTGTACACTAGTTACTAATGATACAATGAACATATACATCTAGTTTGTAAATAACTTTTAAGACTAACATTTTTCTGTAACAAAAAACGGAAAACGTTTAAATAAATTTACACAAACACACACCTACATATTTCGTTTGATTTGAATTTCGTGCAGAGCGACACGAGGGCTATCTGCGCTAGCCGTCCCTAATGTAGGGGTCTAAGACAATGTAAGACAGTAAGAGAGAAGGCAGCTAGTCATCACCAACCCACCGCCTACTCTTGGGCTACTCTTTTACCAACGAATAGTGGGACTGACCGTCACATTATAACACTCCCACGGCTGTAAGGGTGTGATTGTTTGGTGGGACGGTGATTCGAACCCGCGACCCTCAGATTGCGAGTCGAGCTCCCTAACCACCTGACCATTCCATGTCCCTAGATATTTCGATAAATATATATGTTAAAACTTTACCAAGCTTTCCTTTCTTGTCAAGTGTAACTTTTATAAAAAACTAAGTAGCATAGCAATTAAAAATTAGAGACGGCTGTGTGCTGATAAGCGTTTGTGTAGCTTTGTGCAAAAGATTCTGAAACAAAAATAGACAGTTTCTAAATTCTTTACATTTCCGAGTATTCAGAAACTCATTTTCTCATCGTAATTCGAAAGAAATGTATTAATATTGTAAGTAAACCTTTCAAAGGTTGTGCTGATTAATAAATATAGTAGACAGAAGCTGCTTTTTTAGTAGGCCTCGTTTATCTTTGTTTTTTATGCATGCTATTTTTTTACGTCTTTTATGTAACAAACAGTGTGCGGCATTTCCGGTTCAACTAAAAATAATATTATAGAGAAGTCATTTCTATCTAATATTTTGTTCTGGAAGTTTACTATGGTAATGATTTTGACTTTGGAAGTTTGAGCACAAGATTTTTAAATTTTGTGATGAGCATATGAAATGGTCTCACAATTTTCTACCTCTTACATGCGACCTTGGTAACAAAATAATTAATTATAATACTCATAATTTAACAAAAAAAAAGGAGTCGGTTATCCAGCGGATAAATATATAAGGTTCTTCATATGTTGTTCAAAAGGTTGTTCATTTGTACAATTCATACTTATTACATTTCTTATATTACATTAATATATTGCTACTTTACTTTGCACTTCACATAGGTTGCAGGTGCCACTTATGAACATATGGAGAGTGCTTCTGCTTTAATATATACACACTATACACAAATATATATATATATACACATATATAATAAAATACTGAATTACAGCCCAATGTAATAATACTTGCTGTATATATATATATATATATATACACATATATAATAAAATACTGAATTACAGCCCAATGTAATAATACTTGCTGTATATATATATATATGTTCTAGAACGTTATTAGTCACCCATAAATGAAACATAAGGACATTCTCCAGAGTTATCAAAGTTCCTATATTTTAGAAACTATACAATACATATCATGCACATGAAATCCTTAAATTAATTGACTGTCCCCAGTCGTACTGAACATTAGCTCTTCACCCTCACATTATCACTCCCCTACAGCTTCAAACTGACATGTTTCACTATATGGTATCTTCAGTATATGTAAGTAAAGACTTGTAAAGTATCTTTCAAGGATAAATAGATAGTATCACACACACTCAAACATTGGGGAATATTTAAATCTTTAATCTTCACCCTCACTCAAACTGACATATTTCACCATATGGTATCTTCAGTATATGTAAGTAAAGACTTGTAAAGTATCTTTCAAGGATAAATAGATAGTATCACACACACTCAAACATTGGGGAATATTTAAATCTTTAATCTTCACCCTCACTCAAACTGATATGTTTCACCATATGGTATCTTCAGTATATGTAAGTAAAGACTTGTAAAGTATCTTTCAAGGATAAATAGATAATATCACACACACTCAAACATTGGGGAATATTTAAATCTTTAATCATATAACTGCATAAATAGAACAAATCAAATAGGACACTCACCAAAATTGTGTGTGTGTGTGTGTGCGTGGAGTGATGATCACATGATTTGAAAATATTTACCACAAAGTATACACTCGTAACACATGTGTGTAGGTATGTTTATTAAATGTTTTTATACACATATACATTCCAGGTCGAAGGAGCTCTCTAAGAAGAGATGCTTAAGGGTAAAAAAAAAATGTGACTCTTGTGTGACCCCTATTGTGAACCATTATCGTAGTTTATGATATGTGTGACCCCTAATGTGAACCATTTTCGTAGTTTATGATATGTGTGACCCCTAATGTGAACCATTTTCGTAGTTTATGATATGTGTGACCCTTATTGTGAACCATTATCGTAATTTATGATATGTGTGACCCCTATTGTGAACCATTATCGTAGTTTATGATATGTGTGACCCCTATTGTGAACCATTATCGTAGTTTATGATATGTGTGGCCCCTAATGTGAACCATTATCGTAGTTTATGATATGTGTGACCCCTAATGTGAACCATTATCGTAGTTTATGATATGTGTGACCCCTGTTGTAAACCATTATCGTAGTTTATGACAATAGTCAAATGTCTGTCTGTCACGCTCTGTATCTCCAACGGTTAATCGTAGAAAAAAGATTATATATCAAAATGTTTCTTTTCAATAGAACATTACAGGAAAATTATTACTTTTTTTGTAATTTCTGAAGTTTCATATCGATATCAACATCGATCCGCCAGTCTTCGTATATGCTGAACGATCAATCTGAGAAAAATAACTTATTAATGTTTCTTTTTGTGAGGAAATTTCACGAAAAAAATGGGACTTCCTCAGTTGACTGATTTAAATAAATATTTCGAAGATAGGAGCATGAATGAAAAAAAGAATGAATAATGGAACGTTTTGAGTATGTATTTGTTGTTGTGAGGTATATCTATCTATATTATTTTCTTAATGTTGGTATTTTATACATGCGTGATTTCATTCTTTCTACCAGTTTGAATAAAACTGATTTGAACTGAATTGAATTGAATATCTTCCATTTTCCACTTATAGAAATGACAACTGTCAAAAGAGGCTCATTTTCTTAGCGGTCTTTTGTTGTGCTCAGTAAATTGACAAGGAACCGTGACATCTAGCGGAGAAAAAAATATATTTGCGGCTACTTAGCGAACTGAGTGCTCTAGTGTGCTGGATGCACCCTTTGTACGAAACCCAAATATTTTTGCCAACAATGTATTTTATTCAGTCTCCTTTATTTAAAAATAAACGCAGTGTAACTTTCGTTATTGAAATAACACGTGGAATGATAAAATACAGACGTGAACGACCCACTAGACAATCATATTGCATATACGTTATGATCCAAGGGATTGAACTAACTGTACATTTCATATTTATTCGTCACAATATTTAGGGAAGTTACCGTTGAATTATTTCAACAGGCTAGCACTAATGAAATGATGGGTAACTTCCAAAGCAAGTGAAAAAATATCGAAGAAGTTTGTTTAAGTCAAATTATAAATAAAGAAATGCTAAAATATTTTCTTTCTATCTCACGACATCTTGACCTAGATGACTCAAGAACACAGACAGTTTCTAAACTGGAACGTCTTTGATATGATTCACAGTTAATATGACACCTTTTTAGTTGCATGGGAGAAATTTGTTTCTAAGAATGTAAGGCAAAGTCTTATTATGACTTTTGATTATCATATATCAACTACTTTATTCAAGGAACAAAAACCTAAAGTGCTGAAACAACATTTAAAGTCATAAAAAAGATACACTTAAAAATTTCAGGATTTATTTGTTATTAAAACATTGAACAACGACTAGTCCAACTGTCTAAGAAGGAAGCTGTAAAGACACTTGAAGTAAGATAGGCGCATGCTTATTATGAGAAGAAGGCATTACTTCACCCATAACTCTAAGAGATTTTTACCCAAAACAGAAGAGTTTTCGTTGGCTCCTCTTCTACCGCTAAACATAAACGTAAGAAACAGGTGGGATACATGGGCAAGTGTAAGAGAGAAGGCAACCCAGAAGAATAGGATTTAAAAAAGCAGGTTTGGAGGCAAAAGGAAGGGGAAAAAAGGGAATGGGGGTGAAAACCACACCTTTTATCTATCCCTAGGCGAAGTGACATATCTTTGTTGGCCCCACCCTGGTCTATCGCATTCCGTCACTACTGTAGGCACGAAAAGGTTTGCATAATAATGATTCTCTGAGGGCAAGGCAAGAGCCTTGAGGAAGCTTGTTTTCAGTTCTTGTCATAAAACTCGTTAACTCGAGGTCAAAACAATAGCAAGAAGCCGAAAAAATATGAATAAATGTTGTCGCTAGCTTGACGTGGTATCAAGTAGGCCATCTTTAAACCCGTCACTTCAGTAACTTGTTATTCCTTGGATCATGTAAGCTTTCTGTTTACGATTCGATATCCAGATAAAGCTGTCCTTCTAACACGATATAAATATCAAAAATGTAAATTTTGTAAAATAAGATTTCTAATAAGGTAAAATATCTTCAAATTATTATATAATATAAAAAAGATCTATCTCATTCCTTGTCCAGAGACAGGCTAACAAAGCCTAATTTTCAAGAAACACGTTAGATGAATAACGAAGTCGAGAAATCTTAAACAAAGTTGTGCCCAAACAAACTTTTGTTCAAAGCTTCAAAAAGATCATTTTCGATCATAGCTTCATTAGAAATACAGCGGAATAGTGATAAACATAAGTTAAGTATTTAACAACTTAAGTGTTAATTCGCTAAATAAGTTATCGTCACTTTCTGTGATTATGTTGTATATGGTTTAATCATTTTGATAACACTTTAGTTAACAAAACATTCATTGTTAATTTTGCTTATACTCCTTAACATTTTTATATTTAATACAATTTGTATGTTCGATACAAACAGTTAAGTATCGTCTAATTAAACTGAGTATACTAGTGACTGTATTTAGTAAATAACATTAATCCAAGAAATGCCTACTTGAAATATTACTACTTTAAAAAAGTCTACCCATCAATTTTTTCTTGCATTTTTTATTTCGCACAATTTCTTGATGTTTTAATTACTTATATTAATTTTTACACATCCAGTTGAATACGACTGTGCTTAGTTTACTGTGCTTATTTTTACGCTTCTAAATTCGTATTATATGTTAACATGAATCACCATTACTTAAATTACACGTTTAAATAGTAAAATACTTCGTACGAAAAAAAACTTACACGGCTGCATATTGGTAATATTAAAATTTAAGTAAAATTTAATAAAAGACTTACAAAATGTACAAATGATTCGCCATACAGTTAGATTTACTGATTTAAATTTTCCATCTAACACTAAATCGTGTTCGTTCAACTTGCGATGAATAGATCTATTAAATGATTACTTTTTATTTCTCAAATTGCTATATTTTGTTTGGATAATTATCCAAACGTTTCAGTTCTATCGAAAACACAAAGTCGAAAAGCTGCACATTCGTACCTACCGTAGCGATAGAACTTTCAGTTTGACCTTATAAACGTTCGAGATTACCGCTGAGCTAACCGGGTCGAAAATTGTTTGTTTGTTTGTTTATTAATTATGCACAAAGCTACACAAGGGCTATCTGTGCTCTGCCCACCACGGGTATCGAAACCCGGTTTCTAGCGTTGTAAGTCCGCGGACATACCGCTGTGCCACTGGGGGGCCCGGGTCGAAAAAGCGAATGTTACATGTTTCATTTAAATCAGATATGTATATATATTTTTGAGTAGTGAGATTTTTTTAAAAAAGTAATTTTATATAAACCATAGAATTCAGCTGAGCGCGAGCTTTCGCTTTGATCGATTATTCCATAAAACTAAAAAATTCACAAACACACTCTTAAAATTCTCATAATTATTCAAAACCACTAGCATAATTCAACATATTGCAGAATATTATTATGTTATGTTAAAACCATTGTAGAGCCTCTCTACGTCGTTATAGTTCACAAAGTAACGTTCGGTCATGCTCTACCTGACGACCGTGCATCTTCATAAAAGCACTGCAGCGTAGTTTCTATTACAAAAAGGCTCCATCGTACGGTTGTCATTTCTAAAGTACACCACTCATCTCTTTTGCTTTCTATAGCCCATCTAGTGTACGAGGGCGGCGGATTTACATCACTCATTTTAACAATTCGATCACACAGAAAGCCATATGTGCTATATCCAAAGACTTGACAACCATGTCTTTGTATGAAATAGCATGAATACCAATTTTATTTTTCAGCTGCTTGAGGTATGCAAACGTTGAACTGATATGCTGTAGAGACAGCGTATTTGCACGTGACTTTTTGCAGGTCACTTTCTTAATAATCCTGGTGCCCCACGTTGATCCATATTCCTTTGCCATTACTTACAAGATATATTTCCGTCTTGAAAATACTAAATCCTCAACCTGAACACATTTTTATGGCCTGATTGTATGAATATTTTAAGTCGAAAAGGGTTGTTACATAACCTTCCAAAACTGATGAATTTTCAGAAGCATATCATCAATTTCATAACACAAACAATGTAAAAATGTAGTTCCAATCAGCTATGAGTGTCGCATGAATTGTTGATTTGCATATTCAAAATCGTTTTAATAGAACGTATGATACATATTTCAATTAATATTATACAGTTTATAGAAACAAATGAAATGAAACTCGTCTATTTTAAACATTTGGTTTAAACTTTTCTATCTCCCAAATTCTGAGAGTTTCTGAAAACGAGATTCTCTATTCCTAGAATGTAATGATTAAGGTTATATTGTGTAGCCACAATTATAGATAGACAGCTTTTAGTTTTCTTCCTCATATTGCTTGCCATAGTGTCCACGTGTAATACACCTATGCAAATAGTAAATAAAAGTAAATAACATATTTTAGAGCTACCTTTGTCGTAATATCTCATTATTAACAACATACATTCATCTACCTACTCACTACGCGTGATAACCTTTAGTTATTATTTAACAATAATACCGATAATGTGTTAAAAGAAACTAATGTCAAAATAATAAAATGATATACTACTCTAAATACATCTTCACAAAATTGTCCTAGAATTTATAAGGATCTCCATATAATTTTCCAAACTTGGGTATTTAACACCCAGAGAATAGAAAAAGTAAAACAATATAAGGGGAAAATGCCCCCCCCCCAATGGCACGGCGATATTTCTGCGGATTTACAACGCTAAAAACCGGGTTCCGATCCCCGTGGTGGGCAGAGCACAGATAGCCAATTGTGTAGCTTTGTGCTTAATTCCAAACAAAAAAACAATAAGGGGAAAATAGCTATATTGCAGAACCGATTCACTAATACAAGAATATAGGGGATATGACAATCGACCCTACTTGTCTATGTTAACATTAATAATTGTAATGACAAATCCATCTCGTTTAACTATGGTTTACGTTTGTTAACCAATAACGTCTCTTTTAGATGTGATATCTTATCATCACGTACCCTGGTGGGTCAACAGCATATTTACAACGCCATATAAACAATTTAATAACATATCCTCAAGAACGAATCTTAAACATGCTGTGACGTCATATTCACCAAACACTTAGTCTCGAATGTTAGAATTATTTACCTTAGATATTTTCAATTATGGAATTCCATCTTTGTACCTGAAAAAAGGTCTATTTTTAGGCTTAGACACTACTTTTAAATCAGTTTGTGGTCAGTTTCTACGATAAAGCTCACATACTTCATTTTTCAGATTTAGTATGTGTTTGCCTGTATATGGTTATAGTATACTTAACTGTTTATTTTGGAATACTGACATTTTTATTGTGGAACTCATTCAAATAACTGTACATAATACTATCTGTCATACTATTTCAAAAGCCATTTTCATTTATGTATATTGTTACGCCTCTGTGTTCGTTTGTTCATTTCCCGATATAAATTCTTCCCGAGGAACTTCAGAGATACAAGTCCTTTCTTAAATAAAACTAGTTTATTCTTTCTCAATTCAACTTTGCAATACACTTAATTTCCACATTCACTTTAAACACATGCTATAATTCACAATGATTCACGCACTTACTTACAGTCACTACCACGCTTGACTCAATTGTCCGTCTTTATCTCTGCCTGTCTGCAATTCAATTCCGATTAATTTGTCTCACGTTATCCGGCGCACTTATATACAGGAATAGAGGGAGCCTAGCACATACTGGATTATTCATGATGTCCCCCGATCCTTCTAGAATATCATGACGTGTTACCAGCGTCACGTGACTACCGCTGTCGTAACACTGCCCCTTCCTTGGTATTGTTCGTCCCAAACAATAGCCACTTACATTAAACCAATAAACAATTAACAATAACTTAATTAAATGTACAAAATTTACAAACACAAAATTACAATTCAACAAAGTCTCTTAATTTTACGGGAC
Organism: Limulus polyphemus; assembly: GCF_000517525.1. Classification (NCBI taxonomy): domain Eukaryota; kingdom Metazoa; phylum Arthropoda; class Merostomata; order Xiphosura; family Limulidae; genus Limulus; species Limulus polyphemus. The sequence goes on along the minus strand of NW_013668345.1, from coordinate 67,967 downwards.
GTATCTTCTTCCGTACTGGTCTCCGTCTCGTTGGCTTCTGCTTCATGTGGGGTTCATCTGCTTCATCAGGAAATGTTCTATCATCGGTAACAGTCACATCAGTGGTAGTAACTTGATCAAAGGCTTCACTGTTTCCCTTCTCAAAACCGAGTAGAATTTTTTTTTCGACAGTGGATTTTTAAGGTGACACGTCTTCAGCAGAGTCATTTGTTCTGTTGTTCACTTCGTCCCAACTGAAATTTCCTGGACTGTGATAACGCCAAAGCCTGTTGGCATACACCACCTTTGGCTTACCTCGCCGATCACATTTTATCCGGAAAGTCACATCTGAGAGACGATCCACCATGTCATATAGTCCTTCCCATGGAGAAGACAACTTAGGAGCCTTCCCTTTTGTCTTTCTGGGATTATACAACCACACCTTGTCTCCTGGTACAAAGCTGACTTCAGTAGATCATTTATCATAATATAGCTTCA
>NW_013668345.1:48773-66490 GCF_000517525.1 Limulus polyphemus | reverse complement strand
ATCCTTTCCGATAACACTTTCACGAACTCTGACACATTTACAGGCAACTCTACGTAAGGTGGGCGTCCTGTTAACAAATCCACTGGCAACCGAAGTTCTCGACCAAACATCAACTTTGCTGGAAGGTATCCAGTGGCTTCATGTTCTGCTGTTCTATAGGCCATCAACAGTCATCTTGGCGACTATTACAAAACTGCAGGTACATGTATTACATGTACTGCAGGTCCTGCACCATTCTTCCACATCTTGCCTCATACCTATCCAGTAAATTATCTGTCGTAGGTGACTCAACGTCTTCTTAACTCCGAAATGTCCTCCTGTTAAACTATCATAGGATTGACGCAGCACAATTTCCCGTAACTTTCTTGGTGTAACTGTTTACCAGGTCGTCACTTTCCCATCTGCAGTTTCCCATCTCCGGAGAAGAATACCATCTTCAAGCTTAAACTGTTCCCATTGTGCCCAATAGTTCTTTGTCACGGGGTTTAAGCAAGACACCTTCTCCAAAGCAGATCGCAACACACTTGCTTTTAGAAAACCAATTACTTGCTTCAAATCTTGGTCTTTCTCCTGCTCTGCTTTAATATCTATACCTGATTCCATTTCACCATCATCAACACCTTCAGTCACTTTGACTTTAGCTTGATGGCACCTGGTTAGTTCAACCTCTCTTGTAACAGTTACTGGAATTTGACCTTTGTTTTCCCAAAGGTCATTTTATCAAAATTAATTACAAACTACCACGGTAGTAAGTAGTCCAACCCTAATATGCATGGGTCTTCAATGTAGAGCAAGTATAGTCTGTGTCTGTCCTTCATGCCCATGAGCTCAATAGTTGCCCACACTGGTCCCCACAAACTTGCATAATGTCTTGTCACACTACAGAGCTTCTGTATGACTTCTGGTACTCCTTTGTGATCTAACACCTTGATACTCACAAGTGTCTGCTGAGATGCAGAATCTATGACAAAGTTGCACCTTTGGCTATACAGCTTTCCTATCACGTAGACACTATGTGTGGTTGCCATTTTACACTTAACTGTTGAGACTTTCACAATGGGGTGTCGGTGGGCGTCCCTCAGCACCAACCATTACTGGTTTCCAGAAGCTGACTTATTGGTGGTATTCTTCTTACACTGGTTCCTCATATGTCCTTGCTCTCCACAGTTCCAACAACCTTTCTGGTTATCAGCTTTTCCCGCTGTGGTATCTCTCCTGTGTTGAAGTTGCCAGTATTGAGCTCTCTTGTGCCCAGGTTTATTACTGTGCCAGCAAAGTCCCTCAAACTTCTCTGAAAGCTGCCCTTCTCTGGCCTTGAATCCTGATGACTGTACCAACCTTGGTACCTCTGTGCTGGACTTAACGTAGGATTCAAATTCAAATTAGGTTTTATACTCACTCTATATAAACTATCTAAATCATAACTCACCCACTAATTAAATTTAAACTGAAACAGTCGTGTATATATAACAATAAGTCACTCTTCGGGAAAAATATTTACAATATTTTTATACTATATACAAAGACTGTTTTTCCGTTCATACATAAAGTCTACTCATACAGTCCGCAACAACATTTGCAGTCCCCTTGATGGCCACAACCTAAAACCTGTAGTTCTGAAGGTACAATGCCTACCTCATGATCCCAGCACTGTCGATTTTGCACCTCTGGATGTAGCAAAGGGTGGATGGTCCATCTGGATGATGAATTCCTTCCCGTTGAGGTACTTTTGGAATTTTTTGATGGCAAATATGATGGCTAGACACTGTCATTCAATCACAAAGTAGTTCTTACTATTCAAAAGTTTTTACTGACATTTATTATTAGAAACAGTCTGTATACATGTTCTTGAATAAGTACTGCTCCAATTCCCAAGTCTGAAGCATTGGCCTGAACGATGAATGGTTTGTTTAAATTTGGCATTCAAGTATTGGCAAACTTCCTAACATGTTCTTCAACTTCTGTAATATAATCTGCTGTGGTTGTTCCCACTTCACCTTGTTGGATAGGCGGTAAACCTTTCTTGGTCAGGTCAGTCAATGGTGCAGTAACTTCAGCATAATTTGCGATGAACTTCCTATAGTATCTTGCTAACCCCAGGTAGGATCTGACTTGGTCGTCAGAGCTGGCGCTTCTTGAATGCGGACTAGTTTCTCCTCTTCCATGGCTACCTGTTAATCACCCACCTTGTGTCCAACAAAGTCCAGCAGAATAACCAGTGTAGCACTTAGATGGTCTGATAGTCAGACCCTATTTACTCAAAGATCTCTCTGAGTTTATTCAGGTGGTCTTGTCATCTGGCTGTGTTGGTCAGAATGTTATCCACATAATGTTCGACGTTGGTGGTTTTTGTGCGACATCTTCCTCATCGTGCAATTGAATGTTGCTACTGAGTTGATTAACCCAAAGGGCATCTTGTTTAACTGGTAGCATCCATCTGGTGTCACAAAGGCTGTCCTCTCCTTAGATTGGGATCTGCCAATAAGCTTTACTCATGTAAAGTTTTGTAAAGAACTTAGTCTTATCTAGTTTCACCATGATAGCCTGTGGGTTGCCCATAGACTGAGAGTCGGACTTCATCACGAGGTTCAGCTTTTGTGAATCTACGCAGAAGCAGGTTGAGCCATCCCTCTTCTTCACGATTACCAATTGTAAACAGTAGGTTGAATTCAAAGGCTTAATGATTCCAGCTTATAACGTTACTTCAATTTCCTGCTTGATCAGGTCTCTCATTGCATAAGGTGTATGGTAGGGCTTCATCTTGACTGGATCCCTGGTCGTGGTCTCGATCTTGTGTTGCAGAAGATCTGTCTTGCCTGGTCTATCTGTGAAGACATCTGCATACTAGCACAATAGATTTTGTAGCTCTTTCTTCTGCTTGCTAGTTAATTCTTTGCTGGTGTTGACGTCTTTCTATGGCTCATCTGCACTCAGTGGTCTTAGGTCTAATAGGTTTTCATCTTCTATGACCAAGTTACCGTCTTCTGGTTCTGCCACACCTACAACATCCATCTGTACATCAATAGGTGCACCCATGAAGTCTTCTTCCTTCTCCAAGTCCTCTTCAACAGATTGGCGTAGCAGATCTTGGTCTTCCCATCTACTTTCATCTTGTAGACCATTCTTTTGATAACTTTCTGCACTTCAAAAGGTCCTTTCCACTGTAGGGTGAGTTTATTGTTGCTGTAGGTAGCAGAACCAATACCTTTTAACTGCCTTAAACTACATACAAACTTTCTCAAGCGAGTTGACAGTTCTCTTCCAGACGGTTTCTGAGGCCTAACTCGTACTGGTATGTGTTCCTCACTTCTGACTATTCTTCTCCTATCCACAATTCTCTCAATATTTGCATCAAACCTTCTACTGTTCTTCCGTACTGTAACTCAAAGGGTGAAAATCCTGTACCTGCTTGTGGAACTTCGTGGTTAGCACATAATACTTCCTGCATGTACCTGTCCCAGTTACATGGTCCTTCTCTTAGCACATCTCTGGTTGTATGGGGTGGTAAAGAGCTGTTTAGTGCTGATGAATCAGCACACCTCTTGTATCAGTTCTGAGGTAAACTTGGTCCTTCTGTCACTTTAGACTTCTTATGTAAACTATGGCTTCTGGGTAACGTACGCATAGTAGACTACTGTCAACGTCCTTGATAAAGTTCTACAGTAAATCTTGTATTTTTGTATTAATTACTAAGGTATTCCAAAAACTGACTTGTATGTTGAAAGTCACTTAAGTTTTTTTATAATGGCAAATCAAAAATGACTATTGGTGGCACCAACCTTGGGCCCATATCAATTCTATCAGTTTGATCATATTTGTTGTTAACAAATGGAAATGACAATCAAAGAATGTAAAATTGCCCATTGAACTATATGCCTATATATTATAAAAGGTATCTTGATGATACATTTGTCACCTTTAGTGACTCGCACCACTTAAATCAGTTTTTGCAGTACCTAAATAATCAACATGAAAATATAAGATTTATCATGACACATTAAGAATCACGACAACTCCCTTTCCTTCATATACCAATACACAATAACAACTGTAGTTTTAAGTGTCAAGCTTATTATACGGAAACACTTAATGGCTTATATTTTAATTTTAACCTCTGAATTACAAATATTAATTTACCGTGCTTATAAAATGGCTAGCATGCTACGATATTTTCGTAAGGATTTACATATTATTAAAATGTTTCTCAATGAAAATAGTTTTCAAAATGGTATGAGAGGTGACATTTTACGCAATTATTTATATCAGTTCAATAAATTTAAACCAATAAAACTGAGTATTTAAAAAAATGAAAATAAGTATAATATTATCGAATACACGCACACATATATTAAATTTAAAGAAGTCAATTACCTAAGCTTTTCCTTTGAACCAAATTGATTTGAGTACTATCCACTAAATTGGTCGGAGAGTAGCTACTAAACCTGATAATGTCACACAATCTTTTTATCAGGTACAAAGAGAAAGTATCTTACTGAATAAACATATAAGGTGATTTATAAATTTGAATTTCCTAGATTTAGTTCTAGGTATATAGCTTCGACTATGGTAGGCCCGGCATGGCCAGGTGGTTAAGGTGCTCGACTCGCAATCTGAGGGTCGCGGGTTCGAATCCCTGTCACACCAAACATGCTCGCCCTTTCAGCCGTAGGGGCGATATAATGTGACGGTCAATCCCACTATTCGTTGGTAAAAGAGTAGCCAAAGAGTTGGCGGTGGGTGGTGATGACTAGCTGCCTTCCCTCTAGTCTTACACTGCTAAATTAGGGTCGGCTAGCGCAGATAGCCCTCGTGTAGCTTTGCGCAAAATCCAAAAAAACAAACAAACAAACAATCGACTATGGTTAGCGACACGGAAAATCTAAATTATGAAATTTAGAGAGGTGCAGTAATCTAATTAAACCGAGTTCAGTTATAAAACTATTAATATTGACAAGAATTTTTTATTTGGATACGTGAGCAGGCTTTGGAAGTACTGTTGGCGGACGAATTTTATCGGATATACTTGTCTTAGACATATTAACGAGTACAGCATATATGACGAATGAATTCTACCAGATATATTAATAACTATAAGACATTTCTCTGCCCGATTTATTGAATTGCGTTAACATCTGTATGATATATCAAGTTACAATTGTTTTAGACATCTCAAGACAAGAATAAGATAAAGGGTTGATCAGTTATCCGTAGAACATCAAGAAGTTAAAGACAGATTTACGGGGGTTCACTATACATTATTGAAAATAAAACAGGCCACTTATCTGCCATACATTAACAACTATATGGTATACAATGGACAGTTTGTTTGTTTTTTGTTTGATTTTGAATATCGCGCAAAGCTACACGGGGGCTATCTGCGCTAGCCGTCCCTAATTTAACAGTATAAGACTAGAGGGAAGGCAACTAGTCATCACCACCCACCGCCAACTCTTGGGCTACTCTTTTACCAACGAATAGTGGGATTAACCGTCACATTATAACGCCCCCACGGCTGAAAGGGCGAGCATGTTTGGTGTGACGGGGATTCGAACCCGCGACCCTCTGATTGCGAGTCGAGCGCCCTAACCACCTGGCCATGCCGGGCCACGATGGACAGATTCTCAGCATACTGCAATACAAAAAACGTAACGTAGCTGGTCTGATGAGCTCTTGCAATAAAAGAAAGGTTACGTGGCAATAGATGTAGCGCAACTGGTTGAAATACTATTACCCAATCTTCTACACAGATGAAACAACAACAAAGAACTAAATAAAAAATGAAGTAATTAAAAATACAATAGGCTTAATATTATTGTCTCATGGCAAATAGAATTGATTATCATTACGCTCCGCTCTAAAAGGCGTTCGTATAATAACAACTGTAATTTCTCTGTAATACAGATATAACGAGAATGTATAACAAATGCATTGGACGCATTCTGTGGGATACAACATCAGGTACAGAAAATATGAGAAACCACATTTCTTTAACACCTTAATCAGTACAAAACGGGCCAGTTTATTCGAATATAACTAAATATAGATAATGGAACTATTGTCTGGATTTCGTTAACAAGTACTGGATATACGATTATCTTTTGTCAGATATATGTTAAGAAACAGAGAATATATTACAGATAAACTGGTATAGCTAAACAAGTATGGAATATACAACTAGATAAACCGGTATAGCTAAACAAGTATAGAACATACGACTAGATAAACTGGTATAGCTAAACAAGTATGGAATATACGACTAGATAAACTGGTATAGCTAAACAAGTATAGAACACACGACTAGATAAACTGGTATAGCTAAACAAGTATAGAACATACGACTAGATAAACTGGTATAGCTAAACAAGTATGTAATATACGACTAAATAAACTGGTATAGCTAAACACGTATGGAATATACAACTAGATAAACTGGTATAGCTAAACAAGTATGGAATATACAACTAGATAAACCGGTATAGGTAAACAAGTATGGAATATACAACTATATAATCTGGTATAGCTAAACAAGTATGGAATATACAGCTAGCTTTTCTCTAAGGTACATTAACAAGTATAAGATACCTAATCAACCAATCATCTGATATACATTAGTAAGTGTACGATATACCACAGATTAACAGTTTGAATTTTTTAATAAATACAGCGTACTGATAAACCTATATTTGGGATACATTAATTGGAGTGTGAAATATGTCTGACCCATCTGGGCTAACTGTACTGATAAACCTATATTTGGGAAACATTAATGAGAGTATGAGATATGTCTGACCAATCTGGGCTAACTGTACTAATAAACCTATATTTGGGAAACATTAATGGGAGTATGAGATATGTCTGACCAATCTGGGCTAACTGTACTGATAAACCTATATTTGGGGAACATTAATGGGAGTGTGAGATATGTCTGACCAATCTGGGCTAACTGTACTGATAAACCTATATTTGGGATACATTAATGGGAGTATGAGGTATGTCTGACCAATATGGGCTAATTCAGATACAATTGTGGACCACTTTTCTGGAGTAAACGATTGTTTGTTTGTTATCAAGCACAAAGCTACACAATGGGCCATCTCTGCTGTGCCCTCCACGAGTATCGAAACCCAGTTTTTAGCGTTATAAACCTTCAAATTTACCGCTGAGACAGTGGGGAGCCGGATAAATGAACCGATTTTTTGAAATACATTAGAAGCTATAGAAAATATAACGGAACTATTATCTGAGTTACGTTATCGAGCATATAACATATATCTGACCATTATTGTCCTTTGAATGTATGCTATATACAAGAGACAAAATTTCTGGAATACTCTAACGAGTACGGGGTATGTCACTAGGTTAGGTCATGTAGTAAGCTTTTAGTCTAACTGCAATCCCGATGAAGGACTGTTGCCCGAATGTGTGTGTGTTTTCTTATAGAAGAGCCACATCTAGCTGTATGCTGTGTCCACCGAGGGGAATCGAACCCCTGATTTTAATGTTGTAACTCCGTAGAATTAACGCTGTCCCAGCGGGGGACTGTTGCCCGAAACGTTGTTTTCGTGTTCACCAATAAAATGATTTTAATTTCGCGACTTTTCTATCATTATCATATTTCCTGTTTTTACATTTTGTAGTTTCCTCGTCCCCAAGTGGGATATATGACGGACAAATTGTTAGGGTTGTTTTAACACGTATAAAATATAAAACAAATTATTTGTTGACTGAGTGAGCATACATAGAATAAACTACGCTAGACTGTCCGGGATACATTGTCAAGATTTAATAAAATACGTATAATGTATATGATATCAGGGTTACTCGTTGAAGTAGACATACTGAAAAGCCAATATTCTCAGATAAACAATTATCTAAAATAAACATGTTTAGGGCATATAAAGTGGCCAATTATCTGTAATAAACAAACATAGGACACATAAATGTCCAGTTATTTGAGATATACACTAGCACACGACGTACAAATGGCCAACAGTTAAAAGATATAGAGCATAACATGAACAACTTAGAATACGTCGTTACGATTGTTTTTGTTTTTTCAGTTTTTTTTTAAATATTCGTTACATTTCTCTTGAGTGATAAATGATGATAAAAATAATTTCTAAATTCGACTCTCTACGAAAGCATGGGAAGGAATCTTTTGATCAGAAAATAAGGTGTGTTTATTTGTCTTATTTCAAATATATAGATATGTTATAGTCTACATTCCAAGTATTTGTTTTTTATTTCTTGGATTTGTTATTTACTTTAAAATATTTGGTACATTAGTTTATTAATTTTGAGATAAATAATAAAGAACGGTTTACAGTTATCGTCATATAGGTTGTAGAACAATTATATGATTCTTTAACCATTATTCAATACAAATCTTGTTCTATAGCTAAACAACCCCAAACTTTAAAGTTCATTTATAGGTTGTAGAATAATTATATGATTCTTTAACCATTATTCAATACAAATCTTGTTCTATAGCTAAACAACCCCAAACTTTAAAGTTCATTTATAGGTTGTAAAATAATTATATGATTCTTTAACCATTATTCAATACAGATCGTGTTCTATAGCTAAACAACCCCAAACTTTAAAGTTCATTTATAGGTTGTAGAATAATTATATGATTCTTTAACCATTATTCAATACAGATCGTGTTCTATAGCTAAACAACCCCAAACTTTAAAGTTCATTAGAACTGTAAGTCTCCCAGTGTCTTAGAGGTAATTCTTGCAGGCCTACAATGTTAAAAACCGGGTTTCGATATCCAGGGTGGGTAGAGCGTAGCTTTGCGCTTAACAACAACCTCGCCTAAAAACTGTAGCCGACAACTTAAATCGTCTAGGATTAACTGTAATGTGAAACGTATTTATTTGTTCTTTTAATCCACAAATAAGAACAACAACAAAATCTACAAGTTCGTAGCTTATGTATAGAACACGTAATAGAAGGGCTTACCTTAGATCTGTTATTAATTGATATGATCTATTCAAATTAATTCCATTCCACGTTGTTTTAAACTAGTTTAAGAAATATCTTAAAGGAAATAATTATTCTAAAGTTTAACATATTATTATTAATAGTGTGTGAAAATTATTGTTTTATATAACCCTGTATCGCTGTTAAACCTGACATTTCTAACGCTAAACTATATGAAAAATATCACAACAGCAAATAAATTTAAAACAAAAATGAGTTACAACTTTGTTGCGTTGATTTTTACCGATAGTCAACTGTAACACGTGATTAGAAAGTCAAAACAAGGACGTTGAAATGTTAAAAGTTCAAAACTAAATAATTCTTTATCACTTGAAGTATTAATCTGCATAAAATAAAACCATAATTTCGAACGTCAGATAAGTAAATAAGCCAACAACTCAAGGCAAACAGGTATAAGAAAGAAATGATTATTAAGTAAAAAGTTAAACCATGTTTATTAAGAATAGTTGATAACGTTATTAATGTTTACATAAAGTGAATATTTCAATCACAAAAATGATACATATCTTGGCAGGAATATATTTGTTTGTACCACAAAAATGCCTAGAAATTAATAGTAAGAAAATAGTTGAACAATTATAAGACGCTACCTAATGACTCTACGATAAGTTAGTGAACTTTTGAGCTAAGAATTGGGTTTCGATACCAGTGGTGGGTAGAGCACAGATAGCCTATTGTGCAGCTTTGCGCTTATAACAACAACGAAGCGAATAATAAGACAAAAACTTGATCATGATAAAACATTATCATAGTTAGTCACATCATGGACAATGTTAAAACTTGTAACTTATAACGTACTGGCTCATTATCAAAATTAGTCACATCTAAGGAACAATGTTAATTCTTGTGTAACTTATAACGTACTGCATCATTATCACCATTAGTCTCATATAATGAACAATTTGAGAAAAAAAAAAACTTGTGTGGCTTATAACGTATACCTCATTATCACAGTTAGTCACATTTAATGGAGAATGTTAAAACGTGTGTGGCTTTTAAGGTATTGTCTCATTATCACCATTAGTCATACTTAATGTACAGTATTAATACTTGTGTGGCTTATAACGTACTGCCTCGTTATCACCATTAGTCACATCTAATGGGCAATGATAATATTTGTGTGACTTATAACGCATTGCCCTATTATCACAGTTAATCACGTCTAACGGACAATGTTAAAAACACTTGTGTGGCTAATGACGTACTACTTCATTATCACAGTTAGTCACATCTAATGGACAATGTTGAAACGTGTGTGTGGCTTTTAAGGTACTGTATCATTTTCACACTTACCCACATATAATGTAGAATATTAATACTTGTGTGGCTTATAATTACTGCCTCATTATTACAGTTAATTACGTCTAATAGACAATGTTCAAACTTGTGTGGTTTATAACGTACTGCCTCATTATCACAGTTAATTACGTCTAATAGACAATGTTCAAACTTGTGTGGTTTATAACGTACTGCCTCATTATCACAGTTAATCACGTCTTATGGACAATGTTAAAAACACATGTGTGGTACATAAAGTACTTCCACATTTTCACAATTATCACATCTATTGTACAATATTAATACTTGTATGGCTTATAATTACTGCCTCATTATTACAGTTAATTACGTCTAATAGACAATGTTCAAACTTGTATGGCTTATAATTACTGCCTCATTATTACAGTTAATTACGTCTAATAGACAATTTTCAAACTTGTGTGGCTTATAATTACTGCCTCATTATTACAGTTAATTAGTCACATCTAATGGACAATGTTAAAAGTTGAGTGGCTGATAACGTACTGCCTCATTATCACCATTAGTCACATCTAATGGGCAATGTCAATATGACTTCTGTGGCTTATAAGGTACTACTTCGTTATCATAATTAGTTTCATCTGAAGAACAATGTAAAACTTGGGTGGCTTATAACGTACTGCCTCATTATCACAGCTAGTCACATCTAATGGATAATGTGAAAAACACTAGTGTGGTTTATAACGTACTGTCTCATTATCACAGCTAGTCACATCTAATGGACAATGTGAAAAACACTTGTAGGGCTTATAACATAGCGCCTTATTATCACAGTTAGTCACATCTAATGGACAATGTGAAAAACACTTGTAGGGCTTATAACATAGCGCCTTATTATCACAGCTAGTCACATATAATGAACAATGTGAAAAACACTTATGTTGTTTATAGCGAACTGCCTCATTATCACAGTTAGTCACATCTAATGGACGATGTTGATATATGAGTATTGGTTAGTAAGGGAATATCTAATACGCAAAGACATTTTTCTGACATGTAGGGATGTTAAAGTGGCATCACAATAATACCTATAAACGGTAAAGACATCTTTCTGACATGTAGCGATGTTAAAGTGACTTCACGTCAATACCTATAAACAGTAAAGACATCTTTCTGACATTTAAGGATGCTGTAGTGACATCACGTCAACACCTATAAATAGCAGAGACATCTTTCTGATATGTAGGGATGTTGAAGTGACATCACGCCAATACCTATAAACAGCAAAGACATCTTTCTGACATGTAACGATGTTGAAGTGGCATCACAATAATACCTATAAACGGTAAAGACATCTTTCTGACATGTAGCGATGTTAAAGTGACATCACAATAATACCTATAAACGGTAAAGACATTTTTCTGAAATGTAGGGATGTTGAAGTGACATCACGCCAATACCTATAAACAGCAAAGACATATTTCTGACATGTAGCGATATTAAAGTGGCATCACAATAATACTTATAAACGGTAAATACATCTTACTGACATGTAAGGATGTTAAGGTGACTTCACTTCAATATCTACATATTTGGCTTCTCGAAGATTCAAAATATCATCGTCCTCTTAAATGTATAATATTCGGTTTTCAGATTTCCCGCTTTAAATACGTTACGGACAGTTTATTTAAGTTATGTCATCTGGATGAAATAAACGTAAGAAAGCGCAGCTGTTTATAGGTATTGACGTGAAGTCACTTCAACATCCTTACATGCTAGAAAGCTGGATTGAGAAAACACTGACATCATTCTCTTTACTTTGTTTCAATTTTCCAGCCGTATGCTTGCGCTGACGTCATTTAGTAGCACCTGCTACACATTCGTCCACAAGGCGAATCCTCCAACGTTCGTCATCAACGTTAATCCTACTCCTAATTCACCACAACCCCGAAGCTTGCGTTACAGAGGACATCCGTATAAAGCTACACAAGGGTTATCGTCCCTAATTCTGAAGTAATAGATAGGAGAGAAGAAATTTAATCAATAACATCCACTGGGCTACTCTAATCGAATAGTGGGCTTTGACTGACATTCTTATAACGCACCCACGGCCCCAAAGTATGGAGAGCTATTTGGGGGTCACTGAACGCGAACCCTGTATTTTCAAATCCACAATACGGCAACAGAGTCACAAAACTATACCCATATATGTAGTAGGATTCCATTCTTCAATAGATTAGAGAAATGTATACACAAAACAATTTTCTATTAAGGAGGCGTCACCTGGAAACTTTAATATAAATACAAAACAGTAAAACAAAAATGAGTTGTTAAGGAAAACGCCCTTTTAACAATTTAATTGAAAAACAACATACAGATGACATTACATGCAGCGTTGGTGGATCACAATCTAACATCAGGAATGAGGGAAAGTATTTACATCTGGGAAAATAAACAAGTAAAAGATTGGCTATTCTCAGTCTACAAATAAGTGATTACAGCGTTCACTGGAATCATAAGAAACAGGTAAAGCATAATATAGAAACAGCCGACTGAAGAATTAACTTGGCTTAACAGATTAACTGGTCCCTACTGTAAAGCTGATTAACTTTACAGATTAACTGGTCCCTACTGTAAAGCTGATTAACTTTACAGATTAACTAGTCCCTACAGTAAAGCTGAATAACTTTACAGATTAACTAGTCTCTACTTAAAGCTGATTAACTTTACAGATTAACTAGTCTCTACTTAAAGCTGATTAACTTTACAGATTAACTGGTCCCTACTGTAAAGCTGGTTAACTTTACAGATTAACTAGTCTTTACTTAAGGCTGATTAACTTTGCAGATTAACTAGTCTCTACTGTAAAGCTGATTAACTTTACAGATTAACTAGTCTCTACTTAAAGCTGATTAACTTTACAGATTAACTGGTCCCTACTGTAAAGCTGGTTAACTTTACAGATTAACTAGTCTCTACTGTAAAGCTGATTAACTTAACACAGATTCATGTAAACCATCTTAATTTAGAAACGAATCGTTCATGTTTAATCATAAACGTTTGTTTTTGTGAGCAAATCGTTTGACTAAAATAAAAGCATGTACGATGATAAAAACCGTGCTTATTTTACTATCTCATGAAGGAATAGATTCATGATATAAGAAAAACACGTAGGTTAAAAAAATCAGTTTAACACAAAAATACGATTTTATATAACTAGAGCGTTTTCGAATAATGAACATTTTCTCCGCAAGGGCAAGCTGGGAATCAGTTTGATAATGAAGAAGAAAGGCCCACCTTTCGCTCGGGCTATAGGGTATCGTATTTATGTCATAAAGGAATACAATATTGAATAAACTTATACATACATTGAAAACTTTTCAATATAAATCAAGGATCTTCACGCTACAACTTAGAAGATTAACCCTAAAAGAAATAAAGTATCTGATAAGCACGGACCAGTGAAAAGCGAGAGAAAATAACAATATTAGCAGTAACAAACAAAATCATCAGCAAACAGGTATGCAGAGAAATCTGGGTCTGCCAGAAAGTTTTAATAAATCTGAAAAGTGATGACGTTTTTCTAGTCTTAACGTGAAACTTTTCATAATCAGTAAACCTCAACTGAATATTATCTTCTTTTAAATGAAAGAAGAAAGAACTGAATTGTTGAAAATTCTACATTATTAAAGAAAACTTCTTGATATTCATCTAACTAAAATATTTGCAGGTTTTTCCATACATGCCTTTCTCATAAAACGTATCTTCTTAAGATATTAAATCTTTTTAACGCTAAGTTGCCCTTGTTTGTTTGTTTGTTTCGAATTTCGCGCCAAAGTTACTAAAGAGCTACCTGCGTTAGCCGTCTTTAATTTAAAAGTGATAAACATGAGGGAAGGCAGCTAGTCAGCACTACTCACCGCCAACTCTTGGACTACTCTTTACCATCGAAAAGTAAGATTGGTAGTCACATTATATCGTTCAGTAATGGGATTCGATCCCGCGATCCGCATTTTGAGAGTCGAGTGCCCTTACCGTGCCAGGCCTTCACCTACAATGCAGTCCATTTTTGTTCATTTTGAAATATTTTCTTGATATAAATTACGTATCAATATTACCAGTGACTAATAATAACTACTTGAAAACTGAATACGTTTATGTGTTGAATCTCTACAATGTTTACAGGAAACAATTTCCTATTAAAGTTGTTTTCGATTAGAATTTTATTATTTTCTTATATTAAAAATTATACGTGTCAGATTATGCTATCGTGGTATTAGTTTAAAACAATGAGAACATTTTTATATATGTGTCAGATGACATAGCATCTTTAATAAGGGTTATTACGGTCAAAATCTGAATCGTGTTTATGACTTGGCCGTCACATTTCTAGTTTTGAAAAAAACACACAATAAAAACAAGCTATTTCAAGACGTACAAGCCAATGTCTTGTGAAAATTAGACAACTAAGAGATAGTATAGTCTACATATATATATGTGTGTGTGTGTTTTATTGCTAATGAACTTAAGTAACAGTTATTGGTCCACCTAATCTTCACAGTTAAAGATGGCGCTGCTGAGGACTCATCTTCCGGTGAAGACCTGGTTTTCTTAGATTAAAAGGTAGAATTATTCCCGAGAATGGATAATGGCACGGAGGAACACTTTTAAACTGAAAAGGAATATTACCAACCGCTGTCTAAACGAACGTGACGATATGCTTTCTTACCGTTAGCTTCCCAGTGGCACAGCGGTATGTCTGCGGACTTACAACGCTAAAAACCGGGTTTCGATACTCGTAGTGAGCAGAGCACAGATAGTCCATTGTGTAGCTTTGTGCTTAACTTCAAACAAACAAACAGTTCTTCATGTTTGTTTGTTTTTCTTTTTGCATTCTCCATTCCCTATAGTAACTGAAGGCTAGAATATTATGTCATTAAGCTAAGAAAACCAACTTTTAGCTGGAAGATGAACGCTTTGCCGCTACAAAAAGGAAGCATAAAAAATTAACGTCTATCGTTAACAATTATTAATACTTATTTCTTGGGTTCATTTTACAAACTAAAATAGTGAAAAAAAAAAAACATTCCTAGAGGAACCGATCATTCCGTATAGTTCATTCTTTCACGTGTTGTATGATTTATGGGACAAGTTCTACTAAAAAAGTCCATAAGTTCCAAATATTCACTGATCGGTGCTCTTAGTTTGTGTTTGAAATCTCGTGTCACTTGATTGGACAGATACTGAAGAAGATAGGTTACGCCAAAAAGAAATTACCGTCGAATCACAACCATCCTATCATTGCCTTCAGCTGCCCGTGATTATAGTGTAAATGCATTTTTTTATCTCAGACGGTATTATTTATGGCGACTAGCTAATAATCTATATCTGCTCCTCCTGGGACCACACCCTAGAGTACGTGGCATTTATTTACGAAATATTATTAATCAGTGCAACAAAGGAACATGTCTTATATAATTATAATGTCTTCCATGAGCATCTTAAGCCTCACAGTAAGATAGAGCTTAACAGGTTTCTGTTAATAGGCATTTTTAAGTATCTAGCTATATTATAAATAGATAGAATGACAGACGAACGAATGGGCAGACAAACAGGAAAAGAGAAAGATAGACAGATTTTTTTTGAAATACCGAAATGAATCAGAAAACTGTCTAAGAATGACATTTAGCCAACAAATGTAGATTTTACCACGTTAGTTAACTGGGAAAATTAATGTTACAGTTGAAAATTTCAAGATTGATAAGATAAAAATATACCCACATAGGACCGCAAACACAAAGTACTAAGAAGACATAAGATGCGTTAAGACCAGTATGTGGAAAATTAATCAATTTTAAAAAGCTATATATATATGTGTGTGTGTGTTATTTGAAAAGTTCTTGTGGCTTTGGAGTCGAACTGACTACATAGGAATGAGAAAAATGTATTACTGTAGACAAGTGTATGTTATTTTCCTTCCCTTTTATTTTTTTGTTCGTCCCTTGTTAAGCACAAAGTTACACAATTGGCTCCCTGTGCCCACCTCGAGTATCGAATTCTTTCCTTATTACCCGCATAAGAGATAAGCCACCATGAGATTACTATTGTCTAATTTGTTTAAAATATGTATCCATTGCTTCAAAATGTCTCAGTGTTACATTTGTATTAATTATTAGTAGCGTATGATAACTGGATCAGAGATGTTTGCTAGTGTTGTTAACTTGATCGGCCTTTTGATTATGAGTAGAGCTTGCTAGTGTTAATAAGTGGATCAGCCTTTTAGTCCTGAAGAGAGTTTGGTGGTGTTTATAAATGGATCATCCACTGGGTCGTGAGGAAAGTTTGCTATTATTGATAACTGGACCAGCCTTTTGATCGTGAGGATAGTTTGCTAGTATTGATAACTGGACCAGCCATTGGGTCGTGAGGAGAGTTTTGTAGTATTAAGAACTGGATCAGCTATTGGGTCGTGAGGAGAGTTTTGTAGTATTAACAACTGGGCCAGCCATTGGGTCCAAACTCTCCTCACGACCCAATGGCTGGTCCAGTTGTCAATACTACCAAACTCTCCTCACGACCCAATGGCTGGTCCAGTTGTCAATACTACCAAACTCTCCTCACGCTCACGACCCAATGGCTGGCCCAGTTGTCAATACAACCAAACTCTCCTCACGACCCAATGGCTGGTCTAGTTGTTAATACTACAAAACTCTCCTCACGACCCAATGGCTGGTCCAGTTATCAATACTACCAAAACTCTCCTCACGACCCAATGGCTGGTCCAGTTATCAATATAAGAGTTTTGTAGTGTTGATATTTACATTGTTTGTCTGGTTCAAGAGAAATATTTAATAGTTTTTCATGGATACGCTTAATTTAATCTGTGACTGAGTGAAGAGTCGAACTGACGATATTCCTCCAGCTGAGAACAGAAAGTGTTATAACATATTATCAGTATTATATGTGTCTTCACAGAAAAGATAGACAAATCGTGTTTAAAACGATTTTCAAATTAAATGAAGAGCAAAGCAGAAAGCGTCTTCAGATTTATAAAGTCTAACCAGTAATATCAGGAACGAAAGCCAATAAAAGCTTGCTAACAAAATTTAGCAAAGCGAATAGAATCAATCTCTTGGAAACGTTTATATGAGTACCCAACAGTCATACACATCATATATACTATTATAATTCAATCTTCTTTACCAAAGGCAAAAAAAAAAGGTTTATATTTATAATGGTGCTTGTGATTTGTTAGAAGTAATATTGATAGACATTCATCATGCAGCTCGTGCTTTCTTGTACTTTTAACTTATCACACAGGCCCGGCATGGCCAGGTGGTTAGGGAGCTGGACTCGCAATCTGTGAGTCGCGGGTTCGAATCCCCGTCACACCGAACATGCTCGCCCTTTCAGCCGTAAGGGCGTTAATGTGACGGTCAATCCCACTATTC
>NW_013668345.1:44677-47857 GCF_000517525.1 Limulus polyphemus | reverse complement strand
CCCTCTAGTCTTACACTGCTAAATTCGAGACGGCTAGCGCAGCTAGTTCTCGTGTAGCTTTGCGCTAAATTCAAAACAAACAAACTTATCACAACCTAAATCAGAACGTGTTTCCTGATTTAGGTTGAAGTAAGTACCAAAAACTACTTTTTGAACACATAAAAACACTGGGTTATTTTCACCTTTCAAAACCAGCTCTTTTTCCTTCCTGTGTAAAAATAGAGGCACTATCCAGTTTGTAAGTGTTCTCGAATTATTTTCAAGAAGATATTTTAAAATGTTGAAAAAATAACTATTTTTAGTTTTAAGGCGGCGTAGTTTCCAATAAAAATAACATATCTTTATCAGTATATATTATTACGTATTTATGGTATAGAAATATCCGAACATTTCAATATTGAGAACATTTGTTTTTAATTTCCTAAAATATACTACACTAAAATCAAACTCTATCTAGTAGAAATAAAATACGATAACCATATGTAACTATTTCATGCTTCATATAAAGTATTATGAATATGTACTCATATTTATGTACATTAGGGGTAGCGGTAATTTTTAGAATTTACTCTGCTAAAATCAGTGGTTCGATTCCTCTCAGTGGACACAACAGATAGACTGATGTGGCTTTGTTATAAGAAATATACACACTTTTATTCACTCTACGAATTGGGATAAGAAAATAATCTTACACTTTGATTTGTAATAATGTTGTGAAAATCACTATTGATCAGGCGCGGAAGAACACGTGATTTTATTGCATGGATTTCCTGTTTACTTCCGTCCGTTGCTCGTGAAAAGACTAAAACGAATTAAAATTATAAATATTCAGAAATGTTCATTGGGTTTTTTGTTTTACTATACGAAGTTTCATGGAAACTTATAATATTATTTTATTATTCTAAGTCTATGAAACTGATAAAGTACATAAAATAAGAATATAATTGAAAAAAAAAATATATAAATTTCATGTTGAGCAATACCTGAAGAAAACCAATGAGCAATGTAACACAAAGAGGCTAATTTCACTCCTAGTGGCAGGTAAAACAAACAGGTGTTTGTAGCCCTCGTGTTGCTAATATTAAGCCTCCACTTTCTTTGTTTTAAAAAATTTTAGATATCTTTTATTGTGAGTAAAAGTAAGCCGGTTCTGATAAATTATTTTAATATATCTCACTAAAAACTCTAATACACACATTTATCAATAATACCCTTTGTTCACCAGCTAGCTTCTCTAATTACCAACAGACTAGTACAATTTTATTTATACATTAATTTGTGAATATGATAAATCAATTATTGAAAAACGTATTTTTAAAAAATATACATATAATTATAACACTCTCTGCTAGGTCATGAAACCTGTAAGTCCCCCCTTATACTGGACCCGGCATGGCCAAATGTTTAGAGCGCTCGACTCGCAATCTGTAGGGCGCGGGTTCGAATCCCCGTCACACCAAACATGCTCGCTCTTTCAGCCGTGGGTGACGGTCAATCTCAGTATTCATTGGCAAAAGAGTAGCCCATGAGTTGGCGGTGGGTGGCAATGACTAGCTGCCTTACACTGCTAAATTAGAGACGGCTAGCGTAGATAGTCTTCGTGTAACTTTGCGCGAAAGCCATCACAAACAAACAAACCTCTGATCCTTACCCGCATTAAGAAGGCAAATCAATATGATCAAATAATTACTGTTGTTATATTAACTAAAATGACGTTACAATTATTATGTTATCACCTTAGATTGCGTGTATTTTTTTAGGTGAAGGGAAAAAAAGATAACTTACAAAATGTTGATAAAATATAAATCTCGAAACATTCTAATGTAATGAAAGGTACTTATATCACCATAAGGGGCATATTCAGTAAAATACTGTTTTCGTTTCACATTGCAACAATTAAGGCTTCACGAAACGTTAAATGCCAACTATATAAAAAAAATACAAAACAAAGTATCTTGGCCCAAGAAGAAATTTTTTTGCTGCAATTAGAAGTAAAAATTTTAAAGTTCCTTAATTTTATAGGTAGGTGGCGCTAAGGAGTTCGTTGTTTGTGTAGAACAAAAGAATAATAAATGTGCTCTTGTTTTGTAATTGTCTGATGGAGTAATAATACATTACACATTTCTACTGCGTCTGACACATGCCACCATCCAGATGAATTTGTTGCATTAATTAAGTGGCGAAATTCGTTTACTAATTATTCTAGTTACCACCAGGGTGAATATGATTAACATGTCATTAGTACACAGTTGCATAAACTGCAGTTAGATAATCTGACTAATTGCTGTAAATGATAATATATATATATATATATAATACACGGCTTCTAGCTTATGCTAGAATACCATTGGATCCCAAACTGAAGTGACTTGTTATTGGTTTTAGATAGTTACAATAATGTAAATAAAATTTTATAATATTTTAATATAATTAAAAATTCATGACGTCAGAAGATTTAAGTAAAAAATAAATTGAATCGTTCCCAAAAAACCAGTTGGAGCCATATATAATATTTCCAACCAGCATCTGTTCGCTTCGTAAACACCATCAACAACATTTCAAATAGAAAGCTGTTCTTAAGAACAATTTAATTGGGGTTATGGGGGACAATTTTCAGAATGTGATCGTGTAACCATCTTACATCTGCAGGTTTTCTGATATTACTTCTCACACTTCTTAAGGGTTCTCAGTTTATATAAAATCTTCAAAGTTGTTGTATTGTGCATAACTAATGAACTCGGAGCACAACAGTAAGATCAACGGTTCTATTTCTCTCGGATGACAAAGTGCAAATATTCCATTGCGTATGCAGCTAAAACACAAACAAAAAACAACTGCACGCAATGCGTATACATAATAATATAATCTATATTTAGGAAAATAACGTTAGATCAAATATGCTTTTTCCTAGCCAGTATGAAATAGGATAGTATAAGTTAATATTAAAATTTATTTTATGCTTTATAAAATGTGTAAGATTCTCGCCCTTTTCTTAGTTCTATTATGAATATGAAACTTACCCACGGTCTATATGAAACTAAAGGTTTTATTATTTAATGTATGGATGATACTATTTTATGCTTTATAAAATGTGTAAGATTCTCGCCCTTTTCTTAGTTCTATTATGAATATGAAACTTACCCACGGTCTATATGAAACTAAAGGTTTTATTATTTAATG
>NW_013668345.1:35692-43677 GCF_000517525.1 Limulus polyphemus | reverse complement strand
TTTTATGCTTTATAAAATGTGTAAGATTCTCGCCCTTTTCTTAGTTCTATTATGAATATGAAACTTACCCACGGTCTATATGAAACTAAAGGTTTTATTATTTAATGTATGGATGATACTATTTTATGCTTTATAAAATGTGTAAGATTCTCGCCCTTTTCTTAGTTCTATTATGAATATGAAACTTACCCACGGTCTATATGAAACTAAAGGTTTTATTATTTAATGTATGGATGATACAATGCATATACACAACATGTAATTTTATAAGACATAACACCGAATTAACGCATTACGATATGGTTGAGCAGAAAAGAAGATTTCACCTTTACGAACAGGAGGTACTGAGAAACTACTGACAACAAATCATATATCACCATTACGTCAACTTCCACAAGGGCCTGAAGGCCTGACCCAAACGAGCGTGACCCCTACCATCAGTAGCAGGCTGCTCCTGTCAGCTCCACCCATTGGCTACCGGAATCGTGGTTTCACTCACCGCCTTGGGCATGTTATGGCTACTTATTCAACAGCACTTGCTCTCCACTATTCATGCTGTCTTGATTTGTCACGAACTCATTTATCGATGGACGCATCTCAGTGCCTTTTCTCCTGCTACAGATATTTATCTGAGAATTTTAATTGACAGTGCGGTAAGAGGACGCCACATCCCTGCCTTAGGCAAACTTCGAACTAGACCTTTCTATACTTTACACCAAACAAACAGTGATATTTCCAAGGGCTTCTAAACCATGTAGTTGCATGTTAAATATATGTAGAAATAAACTATGTAATAGAATTTTTTGAAAAACGGAAAGTTGCTTAGAGCTCCTTGTTATAAAAAAAAACTAAACAAAATACATTAATATTGAAAAAGAAGGTTGTAAGTAAGCAAAGAACATGCATAAGTTAGTGATAACATTACGTAGACAAAAGTAACTGACCGTAGCGCCTTCTATCGATTTTATCTCTTTTTACGTGAGAGTGAAATATCTGGTTAGACAGGATTCACTTCTCCTCTTAGTATTTTTTATCTTTCTTATCTCAAATGATATTCGATGATAAAAACAAATAAAAAAACACACATATATACACTGTGCTACAATGTAGACAGAAATATTATCTTTGTATGGAAATCTATAGTATCGAACAAAGAACTCGCTAAGTCATTATAATTTGTTTGTTATGATAAAAATATATCTAACTTCTCAAGAGTTATCTCGTATTTCATAGTGATGTTATTTTGTATTTATTTTGACAAGATTATGTCAATTAATTTGAGCTATTTACTTTAAATAACTTTAAATTAACAGATATTTAATTTTGGGATTTTCACTAGTGGTAGAAGTTATCACTTTATCAAAATGTTCTTTTATATCAGTTGAAATCGAATTTAATGAAAAATGAAAGCTTCATTTCAGAAATTGTCGTCTTATACACTTACAAAATATGTAAACTGAATCTTAATAATAAAACCTAATGTAAAACGCACAGTATTTTCTTTGAACAAAAGCATTCTAGCCGAGAAAGAAAAAAACCCACCCATTTCAATTCACGGTTTATATATCCACAAAACTAGGAAGATAATTCTCATTGATGATAACAAGTATAACTAAGAACTTCGTTGTTGTTAGCTCTAGTTTATGTTACTAGCTATAAGTAAGAACTACTGACGTTGTTGTAAGTTGTAGTTTATGTTAATGGGTGTAAACCAGAACTACTGTTGTTGTTATAAGTTATAATTAATGTCAGCATTAAAGAACTTCTGTAATTGTTGTAAGTTATAGATTATCTTAAGAGCCATAAAAAAGAACTACTGTCGTTGTTTTAAATTATAGTTTATGTTACAAGGTATATGTAAGAGCTACTGTCGTTGTTGTAAGTTATAGATTACAAGTGAGAACTATTGTCGTTGTTGTATGTTATAGTATATGTTACCAGGTATTATTGAGAATTTCTGTAGTTGTTGTAAGTTATTGTTTGTGTTACCGGCTATAGGTAAGAAGGTCTGTAGTTATTGTAAGTTATAATTTATATTATCAGATATAATTAATAACTACTGACGTTGTTCTAAGTTATAGATCATGTTGTTACCAGGTTTACGTTAGAACTACTGACTAAGTTATAGTGTATATTTTCGGCTATAAGTAAGAACTACTGTAGTTAATGTAAGTTACAGTTTTTGTTACCAACTATACGTATGAACTAATGTCGTTGTTATAAGTTACAGTTTAGGTTAACGTGTATAAGTAAGATCTACCGACGTTGTTGTAAGTTATAGTTTATGTTAACATGTGTAGGTCAAAACTACTGACATTGTTGTAATATATAGTTTATGCTACCACGTATAAGTAAGAACTATTGTCGTTGATATAAGTTATAGTTTATGTTACGAGATATAAGTGAGAACTTCAGTAGTTGTTGTAACTTATAATTTATGTTATTAGCTATAAATAAGAACTAGTGACTATGTTGTAAGTTATAGTTTATTTTACCACCTGTAAGTGAGAACTACTGTCGTTATTGTAAGTTGTAGTTTATGTTACCAGCTATAAGTAAGAACTACTGTTGTTGTTGTGGGTTGTAGTTTATGTTACTAACTGTAAGTAAGAACTACTGACGTTGTTTTAAGTTATTGTTTATATTACCAGCTCTAAGTAACAACTACTGTCGGTGTTCTAAGTTATAGTGTATGTTAACATGTATAAGTAAGTTTTACTGGCGTTGTTGTAGGTTATAATTTATGTTAGCAAGTTTAACTAGGAACTACTGTCGTTGTTGTAAGTTGTATTTTATCTTACTAGGAATAAGTAAGAACTACTGACATTGTTGTAATTACAGTTTATGTGACGAGGTATAAATAAGAACTACTGTCGTTTTTGTAAGTTGTAGTTTATCATACCAGCTATAAGTAAGAACTTCAGACGTTGTTGTAAGTTATAACTTATTTAACCAGGTATAAATAAGACCTTCTGTAGTTGTTGTAAGTTACAGTTTATGTTACCATGTATAAGTAAGAACTACTGACGTTGTTGTAAGTTATAGTTTATGTTACCAGATATATGTATGAATTACTGACGTTGTTGTAAGTTATAGATTATGTTACCAGCTATAAGTGAGAACTATTGTCGTTGTTGTACGTTATAGTTTATGGTACTAGTTGTTGTAAGTTATATTAAGCAATTACTTTAGTCTTTGTCAATTACAGAAAGAATCAGCTGAATGACATCTTCTGTGACACATGGGGTAAGCCGCATGATAATGTGACACATGTGCTAAGCGGCAGGATAATGTGACACATGAGCTAAGCGGCAGGATAATGACCCCAAGGCTCAAGCACAGCCTTCCCTTGACCAGTTTTTGACCAGAGGAAAGGCAATTAGTCATTGGTACCCTCAACTACTTTGAAAATTTTAACTGAATAACATGTTGTACGGTAACTAAAAGTGTGAAACAAGTTCAACGACATACCACGGCTCGAGCTATCAGATCCGCAGCCCTGCACACTGAACAGATAATGCCTTAAGGAATGAATAACAGCTTGAAGTATCAGAGTAAATTTGGTTTATACTCTAACATCCTTTCAATTTCATTTCGACAAGGAAAAGAAGAAGAGGGTTTTAACATTATGTGTTTTTTTTAACTAATTTGTTTAGCATGGCAATGTTACAGCATCAGAAAAAAAAAACCTTGGTACAATATACGACAGGAAATCTGAACGTATTGAGGCTTGTATTTTAAAAAAATATTTAAAGATTAGTGCTTACGTGTATGTATTTCGAAATACCTTATGAGACCGTTCCTATGTTCGACCTAACAACGACCTTGAATAGCTGAATTCAACAGGAAAAAAAAGTCATTAGTCTGTCCTGGAACAGAATAATTGTCTGATTATATTAAAGCTATTTTTAACAGATAAATGGAACAAGATAAACATATTGCCCCTAGAATTTTAATATAGACCTTTGTTGGCATAGATTTTAAAAGTTAGCATTAAACATTTTATTTTCAGTACGTTGTAATGGCTGATGCTACGATATTGTTGACTGTGGTATTTTTCCGAATTATTTGATTTCAAGTATTGCGGGAGAAATTGACGATAGAACAATGAAACCGTGAATCATCCGCACGGTCGGGTGATATTGAGATGTATCTCTGGTCAGGATGGGGGACGCCTGGATTTTGTGAAATGCACTGTAAATGGTGACAAGGATATCGAGATCCTCGAGTCCCGGTTAAAGCCTTAAATTCGGGATCACTTCAATGGAACTGCCCAGTGTACATTCCAGGATGACTCTGCTATATGCCACAAGTCTATAAAGGTTGGTAATATGCGTGTACTATATGCAGTACACGTGAAATAAAGAGAAAATTTCTCTTTACGCGTATTGAAGAAACATTCTAGGTTTTATATCACTGCTTCAGGTGGATGGCTATCTTCGAAGAGTTAGGATCAAGACACTGCACTGGCCAGGCAACAATTCAGATCTCAACCCTGTCGAAAACAATTGAAAAGTAATAGGTAACAAAGAACAAGAGGAGAAACCGAGAAGCAGCTTGGAACTGCAGGAAACCCTAATCAGTGTGAAACATCATGCACTCACCCCTGGATACATTCATTCCCTCATGCGATCTATGCCACGGCGATGTCAAGCAGTTATCAAGGCCACAAGTGTCACAACCAAGTATTAAACAACAAACAGGCTCCGTGACCACTTTTCGTCAATTACGTTAGAGACGTTATATTTTAATCTAGGTTTTATTACTCAGAGAACATTTTAGTATTTGTTGATGATCTACTGTAATACGTTTGTCACGGTTGGTTTGTTAAAAAAATACGTATATGTGTTTGGATGACTGAAATATGAGTCAGCTTACACCACACAATGTCCATAACCGTCTTAGACTTGTTTGATTTTACCACAGTGCACAATCTCGTAAATAATTACAAGAACCGAGAAAAATGTGAAACAAACTGGATGATGAAATAATTATTCCAACACTGTACTTTACTTATTATACTGAGTTATATAGAAATCAGACACTTGGCAACTAAACTGTTACAGGGAAATTCAACACTTGGCATCTAAATTGTTACAGGTTATTCCAACACTTCGCAACTAAACTGTTACAGGGAAATCCGAAACTGGGCTTTTAAACTGCTACAGGAAATCCAACACTTAGCATCTAAACTGTTACAGGGAAATCCGAAACTTAGCATCTAAACTGTTACAGGGAAATTCAACACTTGGCATCTAAACTGTTACAGGGAAATCCGAAACTTGGCATCTAAACTGTTGCAGAGAAATCCAACACTTAGTATCTAAACTCTTACACAGAAATCTGAACTGTTAAGGAGAAATCTGACAGTTGGTATCTAATCCGAGATTTGATCTTGCTTGTTTATTGTTTGTTTGTTTTTCTATGACAAATTAAACATACATTTGAAGACAGAACTTGATAATAACTGAACAGTGTTAAGTTGTGTAAATATATCTGTGCTGAGAATTAAGATGTACTCTAGTTTTAAAATACTCTAATTATAATTTTTGCAAAGCCTTTTCGATTACAGTAAAAACTTTATTTCCAGGTTTGAGGTTACTCGTCCTAACAATTATTTACATACAAAGTCCCGCATTTTCTTCGCTTAGTAAAGTGGATGGGGAAGGCGTTGTTTAGTGGAAACATTCAGGATTGCGGATCAGAAGGTTCAAGGTTCTATCCGCAATATGCTACTGAACACACAGCACTTTCAGCTGTGTGAGTGTTATAGCTGTCATATTCATTCCTGCTAGTCGGTTAAGAGTAGCTATATAGGCGGTTGGTGCTGATGACTCATTCCACTCCTTCTTGTTAGCAGGTCTACATTTCGGATCGTCATACCTGACCCATAAAGGTCTTTAACCTAGTTGTTCAACCGGGTATCGAACAAGGAGCCATTGCGGTTGAAAATAAGAAGCCGAATATTCTGATTCTAGAAATTTGAATCTTATTTAGGTTAACGCCGTTGCTACTCACCATTTTCATCAAAGGTAAAAGTTAATTAAATTAACCCTCATTAAAGATGTTTAACTTAAAGAAACATTCTCGTAACCCAGTTGTAAACATCAAATACGCCAGATAAGGAACGGAAAACTGACTATTTAGGTGTAAAGTTTCTGTAGTTACAAATATGTATCTAATAATTTCTCTGATTTTGAATCTGAGAAACCAAATTTTTTTAAACATTTGGGACAACTATTTCTATGTGTATGTCTGTATGTATATTCTCTTTCGAGGACAGTCTGTTATCGTAATAATATCCCAGAAAACACGAAAAATATACAGATTTTTATTACTGAATGTAAACCTAGAATATTGTATTTGTTTATTATTGTTTTTGTATACTCTTTGTACGAAGTATAGTAATTTTTTAAAGTTACGGTTTGATTGCAAAAAATTGACGGATTAAGTTGTGTAACTTGTGGATTAAGTATTGTATCCGGTGGATTAAGTATTGCATCTGGTAGATTAAGTATTGTATCCGGTGGATTAAGTATTGTATCTGGTGGATTAAGTATTGTATCCGGTGGATTAAGTATTGTATCCGGTGGATTAAGTATTGTAATTTGTTAGCTTCGTATTTGCGATGATAATAATGTTATAATAAGATCTTAATTTGTCTATCAAATATTTTCAGTTAGAGGATTTTAAAAATAACATTTCAGATCTAATTTCCTATGCCACAAATAAGTGCCCAGGAAGCCTTTCTTTCAATACCAGACCTTTTAATTAATTGTATCTTTGGTTATATTTGAGAATCTAGAAAATTTTGTGGCAGTGAATTTAGACTTTCGACATGTGCAATTATTTAGATAAAAACTATCAGTAGTTTTGGTGGAATAATCAAGTTTCATTTCTTTTCTTTTCTTTTTTTTCAAATTAGGGATATCTACTCGGGTCCGATAAAAATATATAAGATGCTTGTTTGTTCGGGTTTATGCTAATCAGCTTAACTTCACAACTAGAACTTTCGGGAAAGGAGATGAGAAGAATCCAGCTTGTACTTAATGATACAATACACAAAACAACTATCGAATTGTTCGTTTCTAAGTTTCATCACTCGTTGTTGAACAATCCGCGGAAACACAGATGCCCCTAGAGAAATTGGGCTTAGAGTATAGATATTCAAACCAACTATTAACAAAATATTTTGGGCCTTAGGAAATTCAAGATTGTCTAATTCTGTTTTGATAAACGGTCTTAGCCACTGGCTTTAAACTATCTAATGCTGTATAACGTTGAGAAGAACGGGGTCAACTTTATTTAGCCACTGGCTTTAAACTATCTAATGCTGTACAACGTTGAAAAGAACTGGGTTAGCTTTATTTGCAAATAATAAATACATGATAACAGAGCCATAAGTAGCAAAACAGAATTTATATATCTGAATTCTTAACAAATCAAAAGTTTGTTCCGTTTGTTTTAGGTTCTATGGTTATATCTTGTTTCCGGCTGATATTTAAAGAAGTCAAAAGTTTGTTTCATTTGATTTTAGGTTCTATGGTTATATCTTGTTTCCGGTTGATTTTTAAAAAAGGCAAAATTTGTTTTATTTGTTTTAGGTTCTATGGTTATATCTTGTTTCCGGCTGATTTTTAAGAAAGTCAAAAATTTGTTTATTTGTTTTAGGTTCTATAATTATATCTTGTTTCCGGCTGATTTTTAAGAAGTCAAAAACTTGTTTTATTTGTTTTAGGTTCTATGGTTATATCTTGTTTCCGGCTGATTTTTAAGAAAGTCAAAAATTTGTTTATTTGTTTTAGGTTCTATAATCATATCTTGTTTTTAGCTGTTTTATAAAGAAGTCCAAGTTTGTTTCATTTGTTTTAGGTTCTATGGTTATATCTTGTTTTCGGCTGATTTTTTAAGGAAGTAGAAGTTATCTTCTTTACTTGGATTTTTTTTTTCTCCTTCCCACAATCCTGCGGAAAGCGAATGAGGAT
>NW_013668345.1:29349-34738 GCF_000517525.1 Limulus polyphemus | reverse complement strand
AGTTATCTTCTTTACTTGGATTTTTTTTTTCTCCTTACCACAATCCTGCGAAAGCGAATGAGGATTATGGCAACTGGTCGCGAACTATAATTCCTCAGATTCACAGTCAAGTTGGTGCACACTAACTTTAAAGCCACGTTCAGCCCGAAAGTTATGATAATGAGGGTTAAGTTTTTTAGTTTAAGTGCCAAGTTGCACATTGGGCAACGGGGATGATCCTTAGTAGAAATGTATTGCAAAGCTTCTAAGAGTTGTATATACTTGTGGTTAATATGTGTAAAAAAATGAAAATAATCATTCATTATGTCAAAGTTGTTTCACACGTGTATAGACTTACTCATTTTATGTACTAAAATTATGTAGGTAATGGTATCAAGAAATTCAGTCACAAAAATATGTGTATTACCTAGAAAGCGAGAGATTGTACTGGCTTGTCTCTATCGTCAGTTCATAAGATGTCGCTTTTCAGTACTTTCATTCATTCATTCGTTCATTTTAGTATTTTTTAGTCCATGAATATTGAAATCCATGATGAAACATTTTCCAATTGTATCACACGTTTTTTGTTAACAAGATCATAACTAACACGACGTTGATAAAAACAAACTGATAAAATGAATAGGAAATTTCATTACATCTCAAAGAAACAACAACCAAAGAACATATCAAATGTGAGTTTAATTAGATTGATTGTCCACTTTATTAAAGCCCCACCTAACATCAGTTGACTCAAACTTCCCTGCAAGAATCCCATTATGGATCAATATGACATAATTATGCTGGAGAGAGTTTTGTTTGACTGCTTTCTGTTACGAATAAATATGATATAAACTACACAAGATGACGGAGGACGCGTTGTTTGACTGCTTCCCATTACGAATAAACATAACATAAACTACACAAGATGACGGAGGACGCGTTGTTTGACTGCTTCCCATTACGAATAAATATAACATAAACTACACAAGATGACGGAGGACGCGTTGTTTGACTGCTTCCCATTACGAATAAATATAACATAAACTACACAAGATGACGGAGGATGCGTTTATTCGTAATGGGAAGCAGTCAAACAATATAACATAAACTACACATGATGACGGAGGAGGCGTTGTTTGACTGCTTCCCATTACGAATCAGTATAACATAAGCTACACAAGACGATAGAGGGGGTTAGTATATAAAGGTCACAATATGACGTCTTTTACAGTCTTTAAGTCTATCCACTCGTTGTTTCTCCTAATGACAAAAGTATTCCCTTACCACTGTCACTCTTCATAGACTGAAGTGAGAGGCTTTGGTAACTATATTTTTGGTAGCAGTGCATCTAGTATCAAACCTCTTTAAAATTAGGAGATATCCTTGTTCTTGTCCTTGGGTTAGAAGATCAACCAATCAATTATTATGTATCTGTATTTATAGGACTCAAGGAATAGCCTGAAACAGCACATGTTCAATATATCTTGCACATGCAAATATAAAGAAGGCGTGTGTTTGTGTGTGAGCTCGCGTGAGAGCGAGTGCGGTAAACGATTCTAAAGAAGAAGCCGGCCAATACAGTTGCTCAACCTGCTACTCCATCATGTACAACTGAACTTTAGGTAAAGGTATTAGTGTTACGTATTACAATTTCAAATAGCCTGAAATTGAGCTAAAATATATTTTAGATTTAGTAGTTAAGTAAAAGCCGATATATATATATCGAATTTATGATATTTGTCAACAAAATTGATACACACAGTTTCCTTTTTTTAATAAAAATCTGTTTTAATATACAAAGAGCAATACAATTTACAATAACGGTTATTACACGTAGTTATTACAAATAATGATCTATATACAAAAGTTTTAGAAACTTATAAGCAATATAAAGTCTTCTTTCTAGTCTGGAACTTCCTTGATATCTTATCGAGGATTCACGATGAGCGAGTTAAGTTCGAGTTGACGTAGGTACAATTCAATTAATAGGGAGCTAGCTGGCTCTGTGGTTTTCACTGGTCACATGTCGATGAAGTTGGGTAATGTTTCCGTAAAAGTACTAATGTCCGAAGTGAATCAACTGAGGTTAAATGGTTTGTAATGTTCGAAATTTGTAAATGTTCTTGGTCAAATATCTGAAGTTTCCCGATTAATAAGCGTTATAACAATCACCGTTATAGCTTCCATAGTTCATAGGACACCAACTATAGCAAACCAATAATAGGCGCGTCGCGTTGGTTATATTTCTGGGCATGTGGAGTGATTCTCGAAACTTCAGTTTACGTAACAATATTGACGTTAACACTAGCGTTTGCATGCACACACATATATTGTTGGTTCTTATACTCGAGAATCTTTTTACAAGTTTAGAGAATAGGCGAGAATTTTGCAATACATATATAACAGTATAAGATATATGCATTTCTAAATATAAATTTAATTTAAACAAACATCGATATTAAAATAAATGTATAATAATAAATCCGTCACACTAGACTTTTAATATAAAATGTGATGGTTATTTTAGATATTTTGAACACATTTGTTTTTAGCACCTATTAATACACAGATGTTAAAACAGATTCCTTATTATATCAGTGAGGAGAAATAGTTTGTTGTTTGTACTATAGGTGGCAGGTTGCTCTGACTTGTAAGATTAAAGTTACTTGAGAATATCATTAATATCGTACCGCTGTGCCACTGGGGGGGTTGAGGAGGGGGCTGGACTAACTGCCTATGATGTTTGCTGTTAGTAAGTTTTTATATAATGTACGTTCTTTAATATAATTATGAACCCTAAAGTAACTTCTATAATATATATATCTTAAATACTTTATGTACACTCTGGTACGTCTTCTGTATCGTGGGAATAAAACTGTCGTTTACTTAATGCATAAACTGTGGTTTATGACAAAATATTTGGAAGACTTTCCTTCTGTTCTCATGACTGCAAAGTAAACTTCCCGATTTAATGCGAAAATTAAGTGTTGACTTATATAATTTCTCAATGATTACGGTTTACGTCTTGCATGTTATCGATGTTATCTTAGTCGTAACTATTAGTTCATCAGATTCACAGCAGAAACTGGGCGTGCCATTGCCAGTAGTTTGAAAACATGTTGGACCTAATTGACCTTTAGGCCGATAGATGGCTTGAGGCAATACGCCTACCGGTAGCACGAAAACCACCTGCAATCTGGTTTATGTGATATCGTTTCTAGTTTGGCTTTTGCATCAGGTAACCATCTGCTGTTTCTCGTGCACCAAGGGCGTGATAGTGCACGCGAGCTATTCAGTAACAAGACACCTTCATTGGCAAAGAGATAGCGATAAGTTCGAGTAGAGAAACGAGGACACTCCGTCAGCTAACGTGATGATCGTATCTGTGTTTAATATAATAAACGGAGGCCTAATATTTGGGGTAAACACTCTCTTTAGAACGAGTCTTTCATGACAGTTAACAAATCATTTTATTGAAAAAGTATGATTTATCATTATTCCCCATTCACGCTGATGGACTTTTGTTATTGGTAGTCTTGGAAACCTTGAACTTCATGAAGACTTAGATTCTGAGGTAATTATATAACAATGTGCTTAACGCAGCCTGTTCAAAAACAAAACGGAATACAATGCCCCTGAATTAAGTAGACGACAAAGTGAACGGGAGAGAATGTTTAAAATATTATCCTACTTGTTTATCATTGTTGTATAGGCACAATTATTGAAAATTCGCTTCCATTTTATACAGCATCTAGTTTCCAAACCAAGCCTTTTGGATGAATTAGCTTCGCTACTGAATATACAATTTGTTTTTTTACAGCATATTGTTCTTTGATCCGCATTTAAAATACAAAAGCAATTCTGACACGGCATTTCAAAGCTCTTGTTTCTGATCCTGCATTTCTAAGCTCTTGTTTCTAAAACTGTATTTCAAAGCTCTTGTTTCTGATCTTGCATTTCAAAGCTCTTGATTCTGACACGGTATTTCAAAGCTCTTGTATCTGACCCAACATGTTAAATTTCTTGTTTCTAGCTCGGCACTTAAAATCTCTTGTTTCTGATTCGGTATTTCAAAGCTCTTGTTTCTGACACGGTATTTCAAAGCTCTTGTATCTGACCCAACATTTCAAAGTTTTTGTTTCTGACTCGCCACTTCAAAGCTCTTGTTTCTGACTCGGCACTTCAAAGATCTTATATCTGACCTAACATTTCAATGTTCTTGTTTCTGACTCGACACTTCAAAGCCTTTATATCTGACCCAACATCTCAAAGTTCTTGTTTCTGACCTGTAATTTCAAAGCTCTTGTGTTTATTCTCTATGTTAAAACCTTTTCTTTGATTGAGATGACTCCTCCATTGGCTCAACGATAAGACTACAGGCTTAAATTATAATGCTAGAAACCGGGTTTTGATACCCGTAGTTGGCACGGTACATATAGCCCATTGTGTAGCTTTGTGCTTAAGGAACAAACAAACACGTTAATTGAGAGTTAACCAAATTATAAGTTGAAGTAAAAAAAACGACTTTCTAACACTGAAATAGATTATAATAATTTAGAATTCATATTAAGAGTGCCGAGAATGGATCAGAGATTAACGAGTTCATCTGGGGATGAAGGGACCGAGATTAGGAACGAGATGTCATTCAACACCTACCGCATTTTCAGCTATGAGTGCGTTATAAAAGTGACATTTAATCCCCTAATTTGGTTCAAGGAGGTGTACAAAGCCCTTTGTGGCAGAGGATGCTACGGATTGACTAATTACCCTTTGGTCAGTAGTTCAGCATTAGGGAGGACTGTGTATATGAATCTCAGGGGTCTTTTAACTGGCCATTTAGTTCACGCGCGCATAAGGAGTCGATCTGGTTTAAAATTCCATTACATTTCGGAAAAAATTTTCAAACGAAATCAAGTCCGTTAACCCTAAAAAATACCGTTTGTAACACAACTTGAGCTTCTTTGCTTTTGAGTAAAGCACAACTAAGTGTTTGCTATTAATTACACAACAAAGAAATGTTTATATATTAATTTTAATGTCAGCCTTGAAACGTGAATTTCAAACGACTTCTTTAACTCATATACATATGTCCGTGATACTGGAATCCTTATATTATGTTGTAAGTATACTTTCATTTCACTTACAAAACTTGTGACGGTTTATGCCTTGAATGACAACAAAAGTATTAGAAGTGCAAAATTATTGCATGATGATTGAAAAACCGCTCTTCTGCTACCGTAAAAACTAAAATCCAATTTAAAGAGAACACAATTAAAGATTATTGAGTTTGAAAACCCGCTCTCCTGCCATCGTAAAAACTAAAATCCAATTTAAAGAGAACACAATTAAAGATTATTGAGTTTGAAAACCCGCTCTCCTGCCATCGTAAAAACTAAAATCCAATTTAAAG
>NW_013668345.1:25525-28842 GCF_000517525.1 Limulus polyphemus | reverse complement strand
ATGATACATTCTGCATGCCAGGTGTAGAAAAAAAAAAAAAAGAAGCTAACACGCCGCATTCCTAATAGGTTGTGTTATCTATTGTACATTATATGCTGCGACAAGGCTACTCTCTAATGGTGATTCATGCCCTTGCTGATAGAGCTGGAGGCTTAGAAAGCATAAAACTCTAATTTTGTATTTTAGTGACTAAGACTCGTCTTTTCTGGTGAGTTTAAAAGTTGTGTGTGTGTTTCATAAATGTAATTAACAAACATGTGTTTGAAATATAAGTTTCATGATATGTTTATTTACTCATTAAAATAACAGTACTGAACACATGTTGTGTTTCAACTTTCAAAATGATTACTTATTCATTTGCAGCGGGTTTCTAGCTAAACTAAAATAATATATATGTGTGTGTATGTATCATAGAAGTCTATTTAATTTTTGTAATAATCAGTTTTAATGTTGTTGTTGTGTTATACATATATATATATATATAAATATATTAGTCCGGATGGGTGAAAGAAGTTTATTACCAAACTGTATTTTCTCTTGTCCCACGTGTGTAATCATTATATTAGACGCTGTTCTATACGGTAACATTAGCTATTACGTTATCTTCAGACGTCTCTGGGCATGGTGCTATTCACCTTTAGCTATCCAGAGTCGCTTGTGCGCATACTCACAAGGAATAGTTCAATGTCAGGTGCGACCACCAATGATGCTTGTTACTGGCTCTGCACTTTTTATCACTGTGGGTTTTACCTGATAAAGACAGTATCTCACACACAAACTATTTTTCAATGGACTTTAATTGAAAGTAGATGAACAAAATGAAGGGGGGTTTATGGGCAAAACTAGTAACATATAATCGATATGGATTTTGGTTTTGTAAGTCCGTAAACTTACAGCTGTTCCACCAGGGGACCTATTATGAAAATAACTAAATTTATAAAAGTAAACAAAAGATCCAAACTTCAGTTAAATATATATACAATAGATATAAATCTGTAAAAATGTTACTGATTTTCTATGGCAGCTGTAGGCTAAGTTTCAAACAACTTTACTTGATAAACCTTTCCACAATATAAATATTAATAAACGTATCTTTAAGCCACATGAGTTTTCTCGTCCTTAATGACACCGGTTTTGGTCAAATATTGGCGATTTTATTTTAAGAAGAATGATAAATATATCAACTATTTCCACGTGCCAGAATGGACTTAAGTAAAACAGTTTCGGAGTTTTTTCGAAACCTTTCAGGTATAATATATATATAATAATCAGTCTTTGTCTGTTCTGAAAATGCGTGTGCACCTATTTAAATACACATTTCAATAAATGTAAATAAAAGGCGTATGTAAATATACTTTAGCAGGCATTTTGTACGACAAAATATTAGTTTATTTATTGATAGTATTAAGTACAGTAAAATTTTGCTCTAATTAAATTAAAGCATAAAACCGTAAGCAAGTTACAGTGTTAAGAGTTAACTCTTTATCGAATACAGTTCATGCTTATTAAAGGCTTAACTAATGTTAGGCTTAAGATAAGTAGACTTGTAGATTTCGGTATTTGCGATTAGATTTCTTTTGTATTGTTCTATTAATCCTGTAGTTAAAGAAGTATTGTTGTAATAAAGGTATTAATTTGATCGCAAATATTTTAATGGTACCTGCTAGTTTTCAATAATCTTTAAATAAAACTTATTTCTAAGTTTGGGTTAACTCCTGAATTGCTAGGACTTTGTGTGAATCGTTTCTCTTACACCACACGTTTTGAAACGTGAGACTTAGAGGAATCTTCGGATTATTTCATTCGATTTTTTTACATCACATCGATTTGTGAATAACCTCAGAAATCCAAAGATGTTGACACAGTTGTATGTTTTCAGTAAGGTAAGAATATCTATCTGACAAAAGTAACGTTTTAGTCTGATTATCTAAAAGTTTGTGCGAGGAAAGTAAAGACAGATGACTTTAGTTAAATCAATCGTTGTTTGTTTTAGAACAAAGCCACATTAGGCTGTCTGCTGTGCTCACCTCGGGGAATCGAAACCCGGATTTTATCGTTGTAATACGTAAACTTACGGCTGTACTACCGGGGCACTAAATGCTGTACTAAATCATATGGTTTCAGAAACTACTCAAAACTCTTACTACTGTAACGATATCACGAGAGTTATATGTTACGTCTTATAAACTTACATCCCTTCTGGATACTTCAGAGATGGTATTGCTAGTGTTAGAGATTTCCATATCACTAATTGGTTTTCATACTTTTCTTACATAAATATTTATAATAACTGGTACTATAGTTTCGAATTAATAGCTTAATTATTACATACATTGTTATTGCAAAAAAACATATATTTAATCACTTTCGATTTATTTTATAAAAACTACAAAAATTTCAGTTGTACTGCCTGTTTGTTTGTAATTAAACACAAAGCTACACAATGGGCTATCTGTGCTCTGCCCACCACGCGTATCGAAACCCGGATTTTAGCGTTGTAAGTCCGCAGACATACCGCTGTGCTACTGAGGGGGGGGGGGGCATGTACCGCCTGAAAACAGCTACTTTTAAACTTTATTATTATATCGTTATTATTATTTTCTCTAACTTGCATCATATCCGACAGACTGAGATAGTGTGGAGTGGGATTTTCCGGTGAAGGGACGCAACCTTTCAGCTATCGGATCATAATCCGATAAACAAACCATTATGTCATGTTTAACCAAACTCAGAACACAACATTTTATATCTTACTTCCGCTCAATAAAACGTTTCAAGGTATTTTGAAAGCAACCATATTTGTTTATTTGTTTGAATGTTAAGATTATTTTACAATATTATTCCATTAAGTGTTTTTTTTAATAATAACCTTTCCGTAGGTTCACTTTATAGGTTTTTCCAAGAGTAATTCTTGTCCTTGTTCTGAAATTTTCTTCTCACTTATTTAACCTGTAAAACATTAACAATATTTTTTTTTATATGGTCATCAGTATCTGAATTTATATTGTTGTATTTCATGGTTATATAAAATAACACAGGCCTGCAGTGGTTTTATTGTCTTGAAATTTTTACATGTTCTACAGTAATTCCTGAAAGCGGAATCCGAAAATTATATCCATTTTCTCCATCACGTACATATTTTTTTCACAAAACGTCATATGTACTTTTACATAAGCGAATCATTTTCATTGAAACCAGGCCACATTTTGTTACACTTAAAATGTTGACAACCTCTGGCTATAGATTTATCTAGACTAATCGTGACGTGAGAGTCTTATCGATCGTGCTAGAACCCACGAGAGACACACCGCTAGTAT
>NW_013668345.1:20410-24919 GCF_000517525.1 Limulus polyphemus | reverse complement strand
CAACTTAGGGACCAAGACAAATCATGGGCTTTGCACAAAGTTTGCACCATTTATGTCGAAGAGTTGAGACAATGAACTAAACATAAGACAATGTCTTTGTCTTTTGGAATTCCAATGGTCTGGCCTGAGCCTAGAAACCATAGAGATGGCTGCTATTTTTGCTCATGTAACGTGCAAGGCTAAAACACTCAAAATAAAAAGAAAATTTATTATCCAAACCTTCCATCTGCTATAAGACCTGTTGCTCATCAACCTGATGTACCTGTACTTACTCCACTGGAGACTCTTGATACAGTTTCATCTGATTCTGAATCTGATAGGAATAGAAATGATGATAGGGATTGTTTTCAACCTGAAAAGTCTGGTGAACCACAACTTTTCACATAAGGTGAACTTAATGATTGGGTGAGAGATTTGTACCTTTCAAATGATTCTTCAGACATTTTGGGGTCCAGACTTTGGGGTAAGAACTTTTTTTTCACTGACATCATTTTACTGGTACAGAAATCGTGAGAAAGAGTTTATACCATACTTTTGACAAGAAAGTTCACAGGTTTATTGCAACAATATTGCTGAATGCTAGGAGCTGCAGTCTATGAACCAAGTGAGTGGCGATTGTTCATTAATTCCTCCAAAGAAGTCTAAAAGGTGTTCTACTTCACCATGGTAACATATCTACATCTGTTCCTATTGCTTATTCGGTTCACTTGAAGGAAACTTACGAAAATATCGAACTTCTTCTTAATAAGGTTAAACACAAAGAACATGGTTGGCTACTTTGTGGAGACTTAAAAGGCCTTTGTATGTTGTTGCGTCAACAATCCGGTTATACAAAGTTTCTATGTTTTTTATGTGAACGGGACAGCAGAGCACGAAATCAGCACTGGATAAAGGAGTAATGGCCACGCAGAGTCAGCCTGCTACCAGGATCGAAAATGTGAAATAAAACTTCACATAAAACTGGGCTTGATGAGGAAAGTTAACTTTCCTTTATAAACAATTCCTTTCACGGAAACAAAAACAAAAAGGCCTTAGACAAAGATGGCGACGGCTTCGAGTATCTTTGTG
Source organism: Limulus polyphemus (assembly GCF_000517525.1). Lineage (NCBI taxonomy): Eukaryota > Metazoa > Arthropoda > Merostomata > Xiphosura > Limulidae > Limulus > Limulus polyphemus. The sequence goes on along the minus strand of NW_013668345.1, from coordinate 23,851 downwards.
GGTAATTCCCAGACGAAATATATAAAAGAAAGACCACAGCACGTAGTTTCGAAATTAAGAGACGTATATTTCACACACAAAAATCAGGATGAATGAGGATGCATATTCGTTTGACATCAATGTTCTTCGCTTTTCTTCAGGTTGTTTGTATTTTTGTTAACAAACATAATAATAAACATTGTTCATTGTGGTAAACGAAATAATAATTTGATCTAAGTAAGAGTTTTTTTTTCCCGATTTATAAAAAAAAAAATCCTTACATGATAGAAAAAAAAATAATATCATTTTAGAAATCTGCGAAGCTGAATTATGGAAAATCCCTTATTAAAATCAATACAACTTTTATGAAATTTAAATTCGCATTTTAACAACCATTAAATATTCAGCAGTGTTTTTCTTTTTTTTACAAGTGGAAATGAAAAATTTTGTATTAACAAGTTTGATAAAGACCTTATTAAAAAAACATGTAACCTCAAGTTTTCTACTTCAAAGCAAACAAAGAAAACTATAAAGCTTCGATACACACATCGTTTTAGACAATGCTATAACTGAGTATCTCACACATGTATATCTTAATTGACTTTTTCATAAATCTCGTTAGGCCTGAATAAACACGTGAGTTGGATAATACGAGTTGTCTTCCGATTAATAATATATTCAAATAACCAACTCTCTGAGGCTCAGAGGATGGCCTTCCTTAAAGTGATAACGGTTCGTTGACTTAATTAAATGTTATCGATTTTGTTGCTGATTCCCAAATAACCAACTCTCTGAGGCTCAGAGGATGGCCTTCCTTAAAGTGATAACGGTTCGTTGACTTAATTAAATGTTATCGATTTTGTTGCTGATTCCCAAGTTACCAACTCCAGTTTTCTTCTCCATCAACAAAACAGCTTACTTCATTATCTCTCTGAATTTAAGTGAACATTTATGAAAACTATCTTTTTAAGTAGCACTCGCCCAATTAAAGACTGGACTCTTTATTTTAACGATCAGAAATAATGTCTTGTCTAAGCATTAATTGAGCACAAATTTCTTTCTGCCACAACAGAGCAGGTTAAATGTTTTTTGTTTTTTTTAATATTGGTAACTTACTATTTACTTTACATAACAATTAATGAGAATTTTAATGATATAGTAACGAATATTATTCAATTAACCCAAATACTCCATTTCATCTAAATGCAAAATAATGCTAATTTACAGCGATGGTGAAAGCTACATTGAAAAATCAACCCTATTGAGTTACAAGTTGAAGGTAGTTTAAAATATTTCAAACATATGTTAGAATGAAAAGCTTCAAAGCTACAATATGGCAGTTTCGAGTTTAGAGTAGTGGTGGGGAAATACAAGAATCAAATTATTGTTAATAGTTATCAATTAACAGTATTATTAGGAGCTATGCTAATTTACAACATTGACGAAACTTACACGGGAAGTTATATTGGGTAGGTATATATTTACAGTGATCTAGTATGTTACAAAAAATGCAGGGGAATGGAATATAAACTAACGATTGTAAAGCTATAATCTACAATAGCGTATGAACTTATAAACTTACACGGAAAGTTACATTGGGTAGGTATATATTTACAGTGGTCTAGTATGTTACAGGGGAATGGAATATAAAATAACGATTGTAAAACTATAATCTACAATAACGTATGAACTTATAAACTTACACGGAAAGTTACATTGGGTAGGTATATATTTACAGTGGTCTAGTATGTTACAGGGGAATGGAATATAAAATAACGATTCTAAAACTATAATCTACAATAATGTATGAAACTACTACAATAATGTATGAAACTACAACTTTATTGGAGTGTCGAAAGTTACGCTAATAAGGGACGATATAAATTAATGCGAGAGGTTGTGTGGGAAACTTCAGATTACGTTAATGTGGGACACTACGGTTTTACCGTGGCGTAAGAGTATTTTCTAAAGAAAGAACAATCATCCTGTACGAAAGAGATTCAGTGTAAATATTTATTACTTTTCAATAAGGTAGAATTGTTCGTTTTCATAATTTTACCATTCTTGTCATTTTTTAAAACTGGATACTTTCTGGTAACTTAAGCATAGGGTAGAAGCCCATTAGATTCTTTACTAAAAAAAATACTATGTGTGAATTGACGTTAATTATAATGAAATCATGTATATATATAAACCGCATGTTCCTAGCAGACTTAAAACTCTAGCATGATTAAATAAGTTCAAATAAAATAGGCAGTATTCTTTCAATACCATTTATCTGTCACCGTGATAACTTAATAACAGAAATTTTAAGCTACCTTTAGTCATTAACGTTAATGGACACAAAGAAAACTGTTGTTGATGTAAGATCAGGAAGAACAAACTTATGGACTTTATAAGAGCGATACGTTTTGGTCAACAAAGTCTTAGATCTCGGCTCAGTAATTTACTTTTTATAACTGGAACCCATCTGTAGGTTGATTGTTTTATTTTAGTAGCAATAAAAATATATTATTTAATAGACACGTATTTTAATACCTGTCATATCAAGTTTTATTTTCGTTAATGATATATTGAGAATAATTACAAAAACTAACACAGACATTGAGAAGACGTATATATATTACATTACGCACGGATTGTTGCAATCTACATGTATTCCCAATCTTTCTGTGTGACTACTTTTCAACATCATGTCACTTGAACCATGTTAATTATTCCGCACAATGGAGAAGTGTGTACTGAAACCAGCTAAAACACGTGGAATCGGTTAGGTGCAGAAATAAGGATATTACGTTGTCAGTAGCAACGACAAATATTTATCGTTTTTTCAAATACTTAATGGACTACATGAAAATTGTTATGTTTATGACCATCCCATACAGAATATTTTTATTCTTTTAACTCAACGTGAAGTATACACAATATGAATATGTGAACTGCTTAAAGAAATAAAGGCACCAAATTTTTCTGATTAAATTTGTTTGTTTGAGAATTTTCGTGCACAGCTACACAAAATATTTCTACATATAGGCAGCCCTAGCTTGGAGCTCATGGACTAGAGGAAAGGCAGCTGGTCAACAACACCTATCACCAATTCTTGGGCTCCTCTTGATTGATCGTCACTGTTATAACCTAGAGCTTATGGACTAGAGGGAAGGCAGCTAGTCAACAACACCTATCACCAATTCTTGGGCTTCTCTTGACTAATCGTCACTGTTATACGTTGGAGCTTATGGACTAGAGGAAAGGCAGCTGGTCAACAACACCTATCACCAATTCTTGGGCTCCTCTTGACTGATCGTCACTGTTATAACTTGGAGCTTATGGACTAGAGGAAAGGCAGCTGGTCAACAACACCTATCACCAATTCTTGGGCTCCTCTTGACTGATCGTCACTGTTATAACTTGGAGCTTATGGACTAGAGGAAAGGCAGCTGGTCAACAACACCTATCACCAAT
>NW_013668345.1:14750-19601 GCF_000517525.1 Limulus polyphemus | reverse complement strand
GGAAATTCCCATATGTTCATAGGCTCTGACTTTTAAATGGCGTTTGGTTTTGCCAATGTAGGAGGCCTTACAGTCTCCACACGTGATTTTTCGTTTTTTTTTCTTTTCGTTGTGTTTTCTTGCTGTAGTTTCTCCCCATGATTACTGTTTAGTGTTTTATTTGTTTAATTATCGTTATGTTTAGCAACTGTACTTTGACAATGTATAAAGATGTATTCTGCTTTAGATACTGAAGATGGAATCTGATAAAATTCCGAAACGTTTATCCATGTCCCCTTTTTGTCAATAAACAATGTTGTTTATCATAAGTGTCGTAATCTTGTTTATAATCAAACAACGAATATTTCTTTGGACGTTTTTAAGCAGAAGAGTTTTATACAATTCTCCATGATCAACCGGTTGTCTTTTAACATCACAAAACAGACATACTGAATGATGGAGTTATTGGATACATTTGAATTCAATGTACCTATCAAATGTTTCAAAAGAAACGCCGGTAAAAAATAAAAACTATCTGCATGACTGAATATATAGGTTAGAAATCTATTACACTTTGTGTTTTCTTACGCTTCCATATCTAAAGATGTTAGCTCTTAAAATACGTTATGTTTGTCAGCCTTCTTGTGTCAAACAATCAGAATATTTAGAACCTTTTTCAATTGCCTTACACGTTACTGTTTTAGATCCACGTTTGGTAGTGCTTAGATTTGATTTCATTTTGAACCTCCTAAACAGGCCTACAACAGTTAGGATGACAGTCATATCCAAAGCATTTTCCAAGTTGTCAATAAAGCTCTGGGTGATGTTTTCCCACTGTAATTTCGTCAATCAAGTTACCTGAGTCAATGCATCAGTGAAATGTAGAAGTATGTAGCTTTTAGTGTACGGTGATTATCTAAACATTTGTTAAAGTCTTGGATAATAATTTATTGCCAGATGTGTCGTTCCTTTTTACAATGTGATTTAAACGTTACACGGTTTCTATTTCTCAACAGAAGATTTTCATGTCAATTTGTTTCACTGATTTTGAATTTCCCGCCAAGCTATTCGAGGTCTATCAGCACTTGTCTTTCCTAGTTTAGAAGGAAGCTAATGAACGCCACCTACCGCCAACACTTGGTCTGCTCTTTACCAACGAATAGTGGAATCGATTGTCACATTATAACGCCCCCACGGATAAAAGGGCGGGCATGTTTAGGAAAAAGATTCGAGTACCCTAACCACCAGGCCATGCCAGATAAGTAAGTGTTCTTATACCTTAATGCTGCATCCAATGGCCATTCCTTTCAGATACAATAGTTCCTGAACAACATTCTGCGTTGTACCTGATCAGTGTATAATGGGATGGAAGAAAATTCAGTAGGACCAAGATATTTCTATTAGGAGTTTTCTCTTCGAAAATTTTGCCCATAAAAGAACACGAGGTATTGTATATAGTAAAAGATCATTTTGTATAGAAAAACAGAGCTGAAGGTGCGAAGCGTGTTCAATGGCATATCGTGACTCGAATGTTGAATCTTTCGGTCAATAGTACTCTAACTGTGACACATTGTACATACACTTTGATTTACAATGAGAGGAGCTACAGTAAAATGAGCGTCAACGTTAAAATGAAGAGATGACCAGATCATTGTAAAAGATTTAAACCTGATCTAAGAACAAGTACAGAATGAACTTTAAAATATTAAACTACCAGAAATGTGGCTGTAGAGATGTTACAATCGTCGCCATTACCATGTTAACAGAAATGTTTTAAAAAAATTAAATCAAATACATATATATTATTTGAGATCACTCGATTTGCTTGTCAAAAAATAACTCTAATTTGAGAAATAATTATAAGTTTATATATTTGTAACGTAGCCCGTTTGATAGTTTTACAAACCTTGATTTAATTATTATGAATGATAACGTGATTTTGACTTAAGCAAGAAAGGCCTGTAGACGGCACTAAGAAGTTAATTATGTTTTACAAATCTGTTCGATGATTTTAATTTACAAATAATCAAGAATATTTTCTTCAGAAAATAATTGAAAAACTATTGATACATCCCATGTTATTAAAATATTTTCACTTCCAAATTTGTATTATTTTCTACATATGTTTTCATGTAGGTGCTTATATTGCTGACATTAGTGTAAAATTTACTTAATAGAACTAACTCAGTGGGAATTAAAAATGTCTGTGGTTTAAATGTATCCATGCCCTCTCTGTTCATCGTTAACAGCAGTTCAATCACACTTCATATTATCTGGTTTAATAGCTGGACATTAAAAATGTATGTCATGATAATTCTGCGACTTTGAAAGTTAGTAGATGACATTTTATCAGTCATCTGTTTATTTTCACTTATAAATAACTTTGATATTGGGCATACTTCATGTGACACATAAGCTAAACGAAAAGGGATGTTATCAATAAGACAATGACAAAGCTACCTGTGGTTTATAACTGTTGACCAGAGGGCAATAAATATTCAGCAGCACTCGCTGTCTATGTGGCTACTATTAACCAAATAACGAGATTGTTACAGGTATAATTCGGGTCAAATCTTGGACCTATCGAACACAGTGACTGACTGATGATGAATGATTATTGAAAAACTTATAATACAAACTAAGGCAAAAAGGAAAATTTAAATCATGTCATATTTCATGCAAATTATCCAATTTTCCAAGAGAAAAATATTATATGTCTAATCACTCATTATATAGGTCTTACTGTAATACAATAACAGAAAGCTCGTGATCCGAGGCACGTCTCACCTGTTTAATGTTTTATTAACAAACCATTCTACTTTTTTTTTCTCAGAAGAGAATAGGGTTGTAATACAATGTAGCCGACACGTTATCTTAAAGAAAAAGCAATCTGTGTAATAAAAAGTTGGTATAATATAGAGGCTACAGTCACATAATGTAATAACGTTAACATTCCATACACTATCACGCACCCAACATCCAAGTTAGGGACGGAATGGCTCGGACAAGAAACACCCTAGCTACTGGTGCACGCAACCTACCCAGTAGCAGTTTGGCCTGAGGCTGGACGTTCCTTTTACCACAAAGGGCGGGGATCAGACATAACTGGAGAACAACACACCATATACATACACAGTAAAAAAAAAAAAAAGGACTTGGCAGTATACTAAACCACCGACAAATATATAATCACGACGATACTAACCTTGCAGATGTGGTGTTTCGCTGTGAGGCAAATTCAACCATGACCTTTACTCTTCAGTGGGAACAACAGTAGTTTAATAGTGCCCTGGAGGTGAACGGTGGCAATTTAGTTGAAGGGGCCTAAGTGGCTGAAATCTAAATGGTTGAAGTTTTTCGTCTATTGCTGCTGACAGGAGGGGAGATAGACAGACAGACAAGGTCATATATAGAGATAGAGAGAAACGGTAAGGTGAAAGAAAAATTCTTTCTAAATTGCGTTTTTATATCGAGCGTTTAACTACGCGAACCGGGTGGTATGAGAAACTGAGATGAATTAGGGATCTTAGTTTGATGTCTGAACGCCACAAAAGCGTACGGAGTTATGGTGAAAGAATCCAGTTTTTTTTTCCACGTCCACATGACAAACATTGGCGGAGAAGAACTTTGTAATTAATGGTCTCGAAGAAGTTGTGTGTTGCTTTACACAATACCACATCTGACTGCCTCAAGGCGTAACTTACCATTCTCCGTCTCGTAGCACCGCTTCACAAGAGTTGACGTTTGTCGATCCATGAAAACCTTGGCCTCAGGCCTAGGTTAATCATATTAGAGAAAATTCTTGTTCCGTGAGTTGCTAAATAAGTTCAAATGGCATGTTATTAATCAAAATGTTCATGTTTTCGTGTTTGCAGATTTTCTTAATGATAACTGTATTAGGTACGTATGACCGTATAAAGTTAAAAAGGAGTAGGCCGTCAATAGTTAAATTTAAAACTGACACACTTTTATACCACTATTTTGGATAAGCTTATGTGCTTATGACGCAAAGATTCGGAGTTGGATCCCAGAGCAGATAGTCTAATGTGTAGCCTCATGCTTAAACTAAACACTTTATGTTGACCAGTGTGACTGTTGCCTAATAATTGTGTGAAGATTAGAACAAAAGAATTAAACAATGTATCTTAAATGTATGTAAACCGCAAATAAATATCCTCCGTTAGAAAGACAATTACCTTTTTGTGTATAGTTAAGCACAAAGCCACACAATCGTTTATCTGTGCTGTGCACACCACGGGTATCGGAACCCGATTTTTTGCGTTATTAGCCTTCAGACGGTAAAATGCTGTATTCATTTATACGTATAAATTTGGTGACATATTTAAATATACCTCAATAAACATAAACTGTATAGTCTTATAAACATAAACTGTATGACCTTATAAACATAAACTGTATGATCTTATAAACTGTATAATCTTATAAACATAAACTGTATGATGTTATAAACATAACCTGTATGATCTTATAAACATAAACTGTATGATGTTATAAACATAACCTGTATGATCTTATAAACATAAACTGTATGATGTTATAAACATAAACTGTATGATCTTATAAACATAAACTGTATGATGTTATAAACATAACCTGTATGATCTTATAAACATAAACTGTATGATCTTATAAACATAAACTGTATGATCTTATAAACAGTATAATCTTATAAACATAAACTATATGATCTTATAAACAGTATAATCTTATAAACAGTATAATCTTATAAACATAAACTGTATGAACTTATAACTGTATGATCTTATAAACAGTATAATCTTATAAACATAAACTGTATGATCTTATAAACTGTATGCTCTTATAACTGTATGATCTTATAAACTGTATGAT
>NW_013668345.1:6825-13895 GCF_000517525.1 Limulus polyphemus | reverse complement strand
AAACTGTATGATCTTATAAACAGTATAATCTTATAAACATAAACTGTATGATCTTATAAACAGTATAATCTTATAAACATAAACTGTATGATCTTATAAACAGTATAATCTTATAAACATAAACTGTATGATCTTATAAACTGTATGATCTTATAAGCTGTATGATCTTATAACTATATGTTCTTATAAACTGTATGGTCGTGTAAACTGTATGACCATATTACTGTGTGATCATATAACTGTATGATCTTATAACTGTATGTTCTTATAAACATAAACTGTATGATCTTATAAACAGTATAATCTTATAAACATAAACTGTATGAACTTATAACTGTATGATCTTATAAACAGTATAATCTTATAAACATAAACTGTATGATCTTATAAACTGTATGCTCTTATAAGCTGTATGATCTTATAACTGTATGTTCTTATAAACTGTATGATCTTATAACTGTATGATCTTATAAACATAAAGTGGTGTTTTTAAAACTTTTCCGAATGCGTTCAGGTTTAAATAAATTAAAACGATACGTGTGCAGTACACATACACAAAATTAAACGTTTCAAAAATTGCACAATGAATAATTGATTAATAACAAAGTTAAAATTTTCAATCAAGTCTTATATAACTACACGATAATTTGAATACCTTTGGCACCATCTATGCTTAAACACTCAAATGTATATACATGTGTTTAGGCTTATTTAAACTTAACACTAACCTGTTCAGTTATGGTCTGGCTTAGCCAGGTAGTTAGGTAGCTCGACTCGCAATCTGCGGGTCGAGGCTTCGAATCTCCGTTCCATTAAACATTCTCGCCCTTTCAGCCGTCGGGGCATTGTAATATGACGGTCAATCCCCCTATTCGTTCGTAAAAGAGTAGTCCAACAGGTGGTGATAACTAGCTGCCTTCCCTCTAGTCTTTCATTGCTAAATTAGGAACGACTAGCGCAACTAGCCTTCGTGTAGCTTTGCGCGAATTTCAAAACAAAGCCAAACAAATTTTCTGTTATTATAAAGTCCTCTGTCATCACAGCTGGTTACAAAAATGGTATGCATTCAACTGTTGGTAAGCTCTATACTGGGTTGTTGTTTGTCATGCAAAGAACGTAGTCTGAGTTTCTTAACATCATTTTTGTAGAGTTTGGGCTCTCTACCTTGATCGCTTCTATTATGAAAGGTACACTTTTCACGCACCCTCTTCACAGTTTCTTACAACTCTGACAGTTTGTTTGTTTGAAGTTATACATAAAACTATACAATGGGCTATTTGTGCTCTGCCCACCACGGGTATCGAAACCCGGTTTCTAGCGTTGTAAGTCCGCAGACATACCGCTGTGCCAATGGAGGACAGCTCCGACAGAAACAAGAAATTTCTCCTGAATGTGTCAAAAGTAATGTTTAGTAGCCAACATTTATTTCTACATGTGGTATTTCCTGTTTTTGCAGCAAAAGAGTAAACTGAATAACTACTTAACTAAATACTTAATAAACGTGTGACTAAAATAGTTACTCGTGTCACTTAGCTACACTTAAGTTAATCACAAAGTTTCGCTCTGTGCACTGAAAAAAAATATTTTTTTTTGTAAGAAATTAGGTGAACAAGTAGAGGATAAGAAACACCTCTCTTGCACCCAAAGTGCACATCGATTTTATGACAATAATTAAGTTTATGTTACAATGTAAACATTGCTACATAATCAAAAATTGTGAAACGTATCACTTTTAAGTTAATAAACTTTTAAGCATATTTTTACGTAATTAAACTATAGTAAAATCATTAAACACATGACACAAGTATAAAAGCAATAGTAATGAGAACACTTGAGAACATAGGTTGGTAAAATTAAAATTTAATTTCTACTCCTTCCCCAATCAACTGAAAGAGAGAGGACGTTTTACATCACCAATATTTCTCAAAGTCTATAGCGCTTAATCTACATCTGTCAGTTCGTATTCGGACCCATGTATTAAGTCTCGAACCCTTTTCACTATTGAGATCATTGGTTCAATATTGGAATCATACAGCCCTTTGCAACAGGATGAACGAAATTGTATATTTTAATTCGTTTATAAAGAACAATATGGAAAATTGTATCTGTTTTCTTACTGGAAGTGGTGCATTTAACAACACTGTATGAAGGATGACGAAAATATTCAAATCGTCCATCTCCAAAACTGCTTAAGACGTGTAAATGTGTCACAGTCTGTTGGCTGGAAGACAGTCAGTCACAGAGTAAACTATCTCTAATGTAGTTCGTTTTTATACAGTAGAAGGGAAAGTAATCCCATAGTATTTACGTTATATTCATTGTTTTCATAGTTATACTCCATACCGTAAATTATATTTCAATGTAAAAGTGTGATCTGATTTTAAAATAGACGAATAGCGCGGCAGTTTTATGGTGTAAAGCACTCTAATTTCATAACACTTTGTACGTAACTATATTCCTTGGACATTCTTACTAACAATACTAAATCATTGGAGCTTTACTTTGGTACAAGAAATATATATCAATACACTAAGTGTGAAATTTGGAGCTAACTAAATCATTAGAATTTCAGCCATTGGCTTCTAGCTTCTAACAAACTGTTATCAAATGTTTATCTGTAAAGGGAGTCTTTCGATTTTACTGACTGCTTTATTTTTGAACACACTGCATGTTATGTTTTAAACCGCTGTATTTCATGATTTCTGTTAAATGTTTATCTGTAAAGGGAGTCTTTCGATTTTACTGACTGCTTTATTTTTGAACACACTGCATGTTATGTTTTAAACCGCTGTATTTCATGATTTCTGTTAAATGTTTTACCGGTCATTCAATCTTCGCGCTCTCTAGTGTCAAAACTAGTCCTGAAACTTCTTTAGGTGAGACCATTAAGCTCAGACTGCTAATTCAATAGCTTATACTACAAACCAGTTATCAGCAAACGCAAGGTTACAGAATTTGTTTTTTGAAGAATGACGCGCAGCTTATGAAGGCGATAAGAGCTTACATTCACAAAAAAAGTCACTTGAAGTAATCAAAATTAATATAACTGAACTTACACTAAGGCCGTAGCTATATTTCTACGGACTAGAGATATAAAGATGTGAGAGATATCTCAAGAGAAATTTGAAACTATCATTTACAATTTTAAGCTAAGTTAAAACAAATATCTGTTACACGTCAGATGATCCTAACGCTATTAATTATGGTAAGATTTAGTACATTGTAACATAAAGTACAACCGCATAGCCTTCAATCACATACATAATGATCTGTATCTATATTATTTCATCCAAACATTTGTAATACTTGTGAATTATATGTACGCTGCACGTTAGGAACAATTATAATAATAATAACGTTGAGTTAAAAGTATGAGATAATTGCTAACCTAAATAAATGTAATATAAAATACTGGTCGTATGGGACAAAAATTACAGCAGAAGCAAAGTGAGAATAGTATGTTTTATTTAGCGAAGTTCCATACTGTCCATATTAATGCACGTACATACATACACATACATATATATATATATATAACGTAGTAAACTTTGACATTTGTAGTATTATGAAGACAATTAATGATTATTATCTTAAACGCACACACAAACACAGATATATATTACTTTAAAAGAGAAAATGCAATAATAGGTTTCCTACAAAATCCCATAACAAACCCATTAGAACCAACGTAACAAAGTAGATTCCATATTCAGTTTATAGAGACCCATAAAAATCCCATTAGAACCAAGGTAACAAAGTACATTCCATATTCAGGTTATATATACCTATAACAATAACAATGGAACCAAAGTAACAAAGAACATTCCATATTCAGGTTATAGGGACCCATAACAATACCATTGAAACTGACGTAACAAAGAACATTTCATATTCAGGTTATAAGGACCCATAACAATAGCATTGAAACTGACGTAACAAAGAACATTCCATACTCAGTTTATAGAGACCGATAAAAATCCCATTAGAACCAAGGTAACAAAGTAAATTCCATATTCAGGTTATATAGACCCATAACAATAACGATGGAACCAACGTAACAAAGAACATTCCATATTCAGTTTATAGAGACCCATACAAATCCTATTAGAACCAAGGTAACAAAGTACATTCCATATTCAGTTTATATAGACCCATAACTATCCCATTGGAATCAATATAACTAAGAACATTCCATATTCAGTTTATAGAGACCCATATAAATCCTATTAGAACCAAGGTAACAAAGTACATTCCATATTCAGTTTATATAGACCCATAACTATCCCATTGTAATCAATATAACTAAGAACATTCCATATTCAGTTTATAGAGACCCATGCAAATCCCATTAGAATCAAGGTAACAAAGTACATTCCATTTTCAGGTTACAGGGACCCATAACAATCTCATTGGAACCAACGTAACAAAGTACATTCCATAGAGACCCATAACGATCCCATTGGAATCAATACAACTAAGAACATTCCATATTCAGGTTATAGGGACCCATAACAATCTCATTGAAACCAACATAACAAAATACATTCCATAGAGACCCATAAAAATCCCATGAGAACCAAGGTAACAAAGTACATTCCATATTCAGGTTATAGAGACCCATAACGATCCTTTTGGAATCAATGTAACTAGGAACATTCAATAGACATTTCATAGGGAGAATTAATATGCTGGTGATTCCACCGCTCCCTGTGCTTTACTTTCTTTTTAACCGAGACAATTTATAAAGGAAATATTTGACTGTATTAGGGACACGAACCATATGTTCTCAGATACAAAGCTCTGCACACTAACGTCTAGGTTACGCCTGGATCACTTACATGTGGACTATAATTTAAGTCATTGTGTCAGCAGCATTACTCTGAAATATATTGAACCCAAACAGAAAAGGTAGCTCTATATCGCTAGGAGACTGTATATATATTTCTCTTGATAAAAACTGTAATTACGATTGGTCATGAAAATAATAATTCTTTCATAATTTTTGAAGTTAAGAAACTAATATTTGACGAATGCTGTTTTTTAAATTGAGAATTTTCGAAGTGGGCCGTTATTGCTATAAAGCTATCTATAAGTGTTGTTTGTGGTCAGTATTACTTTCAGAGACTGAAATAAAAAAATCTATCTACTTAATGATATATTTTTTAACTCAATACCTTGAAGTTTGAAACTTACGTAGATGTATAGCGCAAGTAAATAAGTATTTTAAACCTGCAATGATCAAAACGTATTTTACAATTAATATTTGTCTAGCTTTCTATTGTACACTAATTCAGCTTTGAGGTTTTCTTCACAAATAATACATGAACGTTATCTTAACTAATAAATACTACTGGTAGAATTAGCTCATGAAATACAACCGGTGGAATTAGCACATGAAATACAACTGGTAGAATTAACAAATGAAATACAACTGGTAGTACTAGCTCATGAAATACAACCGGTGGAATTAGCTCATGAAATACAACTAATAGAATTAACACATGAAATACAACTAGTAATACTAGCTCATGAAATACAACCAGTGGAATTAACATATGAAATACAACCGGTGGAAGTTGTGTATAGCATGCATCCTACGAAAGTAGTTTACATAATGCAATCAGTGGAATGTAATTATTAAAACTGACTAAGAAAAAAGAATATAACTAAGAAAATTGATTATATATATATAACCGGTAAAAAATGCTTATGGAATACCAACTGTAGAATGAAGCTATTCAATGCAATTGATAGAACTAGCTTATAAAGAATTGAAGAATGGAATAGAAACGATAGAATTCAAGACATCGATCTATAAGGTTGCAGTATTAGTTCAGGTAATGGGCATGGTAACAGAATATTATATTATACCAATGTTAAGTTTCAATAACCTTTTCAGTTTCAACCATCATACTTATACTGAAATTAATCAAAAATTGAAGCCTGGCATGGCCTAATTGTTAAGGTGCTCGACTCGTAATCTGCGGGTCACTGATTCGAATCCCCGTCGTCGAACATGCTCGTTCTTTCCACCGTGGGTACGCTATAATATGACAGTCAATCCCCTATTCGTTGGTAAAAAGAGTAGCCCAACAGTTTGTCGTAGGGGCTGTTAACTAGCTGCCTTTCATGTAGTCTATCACTGCTAAATTAGGGATGGTTATCGCGGATAACCCTTAAGTGGCTTTGAGCGAAATTTCAATTAGTACAACCAATTAAAAACTGTGTTAAGCGTTTAGCCACATAACATTTCAGAAACTTATATAGAAAAAAGTTACACTTCTCTCTCAAATTTAATTCTATTTTTCATAGGTCATATTCATTAAATTATGTTATTTATAAAATCAACTACTGTGAATAGTAACATTAAAAGTATTTAAAAATATTGTATTTTTTTGTTTTGAAAAATCCATTTAAAACAAAGTTGAATGTGAGATTTGATTGTAACTATTACAATGCAAATATGCCTTCAAGAAGCGGAGAGTGATTTTGAGGTCAGGGTACACGAAGTATATAGCTTCAGGTTCAAATTTCTTCACACTAATGTCTAGGCTACACCAGACTCACTTATATATGGACCATAAGTCAGCTTGGAAGTAGCATTCTTGTTAAATATGTTGAAGCTCAAGAGAAAATCGTAAATTACGATTATTCTGGTGAAACGTGTTTGTTCTTAGAACATGTAAATGAGAAGCATATTTAAAATCTGTTTTTATTATCAATTATATTCAATTGATAATATAATTTGGGCGAGATCGGAAGGTTAAATAATTTACAAGAAATGATTTGACAACTTAACTATACCTAAATTCACAAGACTAATAAACGCAACTTAGCTGACTTGTCAGTGTGCGCCACTAAATTGAACAGGAAGAAAAGGTTTGTTCTGAACTTCGCGTAAAGCTATAGAGAGAGAAGGCAGCTACTCGAAGGCTATCTGCTCTAGCCATAGCTGATTTAGAGTGATAGACTAGAGAGAGAGAGAAGGCAGCTACTCGAAGGCTATCTGCTCTAGCCATAACTGATTTAGAGTGACAGACTAGAGAGAAAGAAGGTAGCTACTCGAAGGC
>NW_013668345.1:0-5989 GCF_000517525.1 Limulus polyphemus | reverse complement strand
GTGGGATGGCGGATTCGAACCCGCGACCCTCAGATTGTGAGTCGAGCGCCTTATCCACCTGGCCATGCCGGGCACCGGTATTGTTTAATAGAACCTTTTAAACTTGATGAAAAGCAGTTGTTCGAAACGTCGCTTAGATAAAGTATTTTTTTCTTGTTATTCGACGCTAAATCTTATAATGTCAGTTAAAATATTTCCACTACAATATCGGAACTGGAAAATATATTTTCAGTTTTTATGGAAAGATATGATGTAATTTTTAAATAACAACGTGTTTGTTTGTTCTTAAACACAAAGCTATTCAATGGTCTATCTGTGCTTTGCCTACAATAGACATCGAAGCTCGATTTTTAGCGTTATAAGCCTTCAACGTTACTGAGGAGTCACTTTCCTACCGTTTTGACATTATCCTGACGAAGACAATATACTGTAGTCACATGTGCTTTATCTATATGTGTTTACAGAAGAGCGTTGTACCTTTCGGCTTGTGGGCCAGCGGTAACTATACGGACTTACAGCGCTAAAATCCGGGTTTCGATTCTCCCTAGTGGACACGGCAGATAGTCTAGTGTGATTTTGCTCTAAAGCAAACCTTTCGGTTTTAGAAACCAGTTTTATTAGACCTCCCTTCCTGGTGTAATTTCAAAAGACTCTTTAAAGTAAAAAGTAATGTAGATAAATGTTAATGTGAACTGTGTTAATAATAAGTGTTAATGTGAACTGTGTTAATGATAAGTGTTAATGTGAACTGTGTTAATGATAAGTGTTAATGTGAACTGTGTTAATGATAAGTGTTAATGTGAACTGTGTTAATGATAAGTGTTAATGTGAACTGGATGCTGTAAGTAAATATGGTAAATGTTTTATTCAATATGAAAAGTCAGAATTTTCTCTAAATTAGTTTTATGAATGATAACTCACTAAGTAATCATAAGATGACTCTTACACCATTACAGATGTGATGCTGTATGAGCATCGCATATATTATCAAAGTCCAAACAAGGTGAATATGTAGTAGGAGGGTACGTAAGCCTCATTTACACCAGCAGTTACCAAACAATACTCTATAATTAAAACCGGAATATCTGTATAAAATATGTATTATTCCAGGGTGTGTAGGTGTCTGAACCCTTAACTCCAATAATGAAAAGAAGGCCTCTGTACTCGTCGTTTTGATCCACATATGTACGTCTGACATTAAATTAATTAATACAAACAGAGCAGACTTCTCTGACAAAGAGTAGAATGTTTTGTTCTCGTCACATGATATCGAAACCAGCAGGTGTTCTTATTGTTTGGAAACGGTAAGGTTCAAAGTTCACGGAAACAAGTTCAAGAACAAAGAATTTTATACTCAACTTGATGAAGAACACACGCCAGCATTTTAAGAAGTGGTCAAAGAGACAATTAAAAACTTTATTGTCAATAACAAAACTTCCACATATATTATTGATTAAAGAACTCACTATCCTAGAACCTCTTCATTTTTAGTTTATAATAGACACAAATCAAGTATTCCGGGAAGATAAGATGGAGGATATTTTAGGATGAAACTGACGGATTCAGAGTTATGGAAGGTAATTACTTGGAGTATGTTTTAGTGAGCTTAGTTCTTGTTTTTTGCACTTTCGTTAGTGATTAATTTATCATTTTGTTCTTCTTTCAATTTAAAATCACGCATTTCTTTGTTTTGTGACATCACTGTACCACACCGTCGTCTGGAAGATCGATAAGGTCTTGTCAACTGGGTTGGGTCACCAACCAATTGCGTGAAAATTAAACCTTACTTAAGACTAGAATCTGAAATAAAACATTCCTTACTAACTGATGACAACTTGTGACTACTCCACTTGTCACTGACTCTACGGATTTGGAAACACAGTCTTTGGATATCGAACCAACATCCGGCCCGTTTTATATTATTTCATAATATGGATACCAGATACAATCTATCTCATTCGTGGATATCTCCAATTATTGTCTGCCTGCTAATATCCAGCATATTATCCCAATACGTGGTAGTATAATTGTCAAAACTCCCAATGCTACACTCTTTGACACATAATGCAATATGATGAGCATTACTAGCCTTAGCAAACCTGGTGTGTTTCAGTCGAAACAACCATCTCCTCTGTGTCGCAATCTCTGTATCCTCTTGGGTGTGTAAAAGAGCAGAATTTTGTATTTTGCATGCAGAAACACATGACTCAACATAAATGATACGGATTATCATTAGCGTTGTGGACCACCATCTTGGCCTTTCAATTCTGGCAACAGCATAGAGTTGAAGCATCACGGATACGCTGTGCTGAAACTGTTGCCTTACCTATAACTCTTATCATACAATCAAGTGTAACAACAAACCAATTTGTTTACATCACTCGCTTATGTGATAGATATCACTCCTGTTTGTAACACCTGTCAACGGGACCATCCTACCTATTCATATAATTATGAAGGGAAACTTACTCCTAAACCAGATGATCCTTCTACTGTAGCACCTATAGGCACGTCCGACCATTGTTTAGACCTAAATGGTTGGGTGAGATAGCAACAGACTATTGGATTACCATTTGTTAATGTTTGTTCTCTTAAAACTAACCGACCTCTGTTGAAACTAGCATTGCTTGACAAACATATCGATTTTGTATGACTTGATGAGATATTTCCTGAGTTGCTTACACGGTTGACCGTTTATGATTTAAATAGGTGTGGCAGTCAACGGGATATAGATTGGGGAGGAGTAACGATTAGTTGTAAGACTCCATTACGTGATTAGAACCATTACAACTTCATTACTCTACATTTTCATCCCGAAACAGAAGTATGGCGTTATGCCTTTTCACTTTTATTGATCAGAACTTCAAAAGCTGCATAATAATGGCTGAAGTCAACATCCACATGTGCTTGTCTTCCGAACTCTGACAGTATAGTGTCACAATAGATGGTATTATTGTTTTCTTTCTACTAATTCCATGTTATACACATCCTGAATCTAATACTGCACCAGATATTTTCCTTGCTTCTTCTAAAATTTTTCATAACAGCAAATGTACAACGTTTCGACAAGGTTTTGTTATCATCAGGTACCTCCAAGCATTATTAGTCTCAAAGTGGGTTCCTCGTCATCGAATTTATTGGGTAGACGATCACTGCTAACAGGTGGAAAAATCTGACTAGTGAACAAAGATATAGTGAAATAGCCTTAGGTGGTAAAGAAGGGTTTGTGTGAATGCTTATAAAGAGTTGGAATGTGTTAAGAACTAGCTGAAGAAATGGGAGATGCAAGAATATGAGCTAAATTATCAATATTCTCTGACGTGAAGCAGTTTGGATTAATGTCTTGACGTGCAGTATCAATATGAAAATATAATAATACGGTGTTACAAAAATTCAAGATGTTTTAGTAGGAGGTGGTCGTGTGTGAGAGGTTCTGGCAACAAGTTGGAGATAGATGGGTAGTAATGCTTAGAGACGGCTTGAATGGGTAATGAAGAAAAACTTTAATATAAGTTTAAAGGAGAGTGTATTTGGCTAGTTAGTAAGTGGGTTCAGCACCAGGAGGAATCAAAAATGTCACGTAGTTTGATGCTGATGATGCATAGTCTCTGCCATATTAGCCACTTTGATGCAATAATATAACCCCTTCCCCCGTTGCTCATTGGTAAATCTGAAGGCTTCTAACGCCAAGAAATAGGTTTTGATACCCATGGTGGGCATAAACACAGATAGCCTATTGTGTAGCTTTGTGCTTAACCATAAACAAGCATATAAACAAAGAAACAAAAACAATAATAAAATTACAATCAGTTCGATGAATACACCAGTGTTATTTAGAGTCACAGAATCCTTGGTATGCTGAAATTTTCGAAGTAATACATGAAATTGATGCCTTGTTGATGATGTCGCTTCTACTTTGTTAGAAAAGGGAATTTGAAACACTTTATTGAACATCTTATTGTAATTCTTTTGAAACTGATATCACCCTGGATATTTTTCGTCTTGTCAGCAAGATATAGATGATGGTTTTATAACCGTGTCTCACAATCATCGTCCGTACATAACAAACGAAGTTCAACACATGGATTGGACTACATTACATGCTCCCATCTGTTTACTAATAACCACATTATTGAATGTTATTTTACATACTGGATTTTACCCTCCCTTACGGAAATTTTCAACAATCCATTTATTTCTTACACCCTAAGAACAACCTTCACTAGTAAACCCTTATCGCTCTATTAGTCTTATAAATGTTTTCAGTTTATTTTAGTTTCTTGATTCCATTCTTTTAATTTTGAAAACCACTTCCTGACAAATTCTCCATTAGGCTTTCAGCCTTGAGTGTCTACCAGCTCCTCTGATGTTATCAATAATCATTTTAATACCAATGATTCATCTTATCTTCTTATTTTTCACTTTGAGAAAGCATTTTGATACCGTATGACATCATGGATTGATCTATAAACTTCACTTCATGAAAATACTTACGATTTAAGTCCGACTTATAAATTATTTTCGTCATAAATGTCAGGCTGTTATATCACTGGATAACATTTTATTTAGACACTTTCACGCCTCTGCAGGTCTTCCACAAGGTTCTGTTTTATCCATTTTATGCCACATCCTGGTTATTCTGTCCTGTCCATTTCTTTCATTTTGAGGACACAATTGCTATTTGTCCAACTATGGTTACTCTTAAAAAGCTTCCCCAACAAGCTATTAATCGTTTTCACCAATGGTTTAGACTCTAACGACTTAAACTAAACAACACTAAAACTAAACCTATACTGTTTGGTCCAAGCTGCAAGAAATTTAGGCCTTGTTATGATCCTCGCCGCTTCATCGTTCATCTTGAGAATTTTCCCCATTCAGCTTTTAACTGGAAAGCTAACCTTACTACCACCATTTCTAAAGTCGTAAAGAGACTCAATATCATACAAGAATTTCAAGAGAGCTGCGAAACTGAATTCTCTACTTTTCCTCTGTTCTTATCAATTATTTATTCACCCATGCCTTACTTATGGTGATACTGAATGGGTATCAGTTTCTAAATATCATGATCGATTCATAATTCTAGAACGTCTTGCTTTCAGGTTAGCTTTTTGAAACCATCTTTCTAGTACCCTCAAAGCCTTACATGACTGTACTACCTCTCCTCTAATCGTTTTACGCCTCCATAAACTTTGCCAAAAATTCATACACTGGTGTTTCATTAACAATAATACTACCTTTGCAGAATTACTGAGGTTGTATGTAAACCCACCACACATCCCCCCCTCACCTACACTGAGCTACTCCTTAACATCTATCAGACATCTCTTCCCGTAGATGATCCAAGTTTTGATCCGGATGTCACTTCTGCCAACTCACATCTATCCATCTCAAGTAATTGTAGCTTTCATTGACTGTTATTTCTTTCTCTATGTTTGATCTATGATTATATCGTCACTGTCTACTTCTGGTTCGTCTACTTTTTCTTCAGTCTAGTCTCTCTTACACAGACTGAATATTTTTTGCACCTACCCATCCATACCTGCACAGTTTCCTACATTTGAATTCCTACTTTTCTTGTCTCAAATTTCTCTTTCTTTGTTAAAGACAATACAAGTGCTTTCACTAATTGATTCAAAATCACACAACCACCAAGAGATCACCATTTCTTCACAATGGACGTTCAGTTCCTTCACTACTTTTGCATGTTAACATTAAAACACTTTTTGAATAAACTTAAAAAACAGCACCTTTGAAAATTGATTAAAGTTGTTGTTACCAGTAACGCTTTTGGGTTCAATGACCTTCATTTTATACAGATTAAAAAAGATAGAATGGGAATAGGACTGTCCCCTTGGTACACAGTGGTTATGAGTTAGAAAAGTTGTTTCATCATTCCAGGGGCGACGACCTTAGTATTGCACAATATGATATAGAACAAATATAAGACCTAACTTAAACACTCTGAAAGACCTAAATTAGACACTCTGAC
>NW_013668344.1:163281-171461 GCF_000517525.1 Limulus polyphemus | reverse complement strand
ATTGTGGTAAATATCCATATGTGTTAACTATTACAAGTACTAGAGGTGATGAACGCATTGTGGTAAATATCCATATGTGTTAACTATTACAAGTACTAGAGGTGATGAACGCATTGTGGTAAATATCCATATGTGTTAACTATTACAAGTACTAGAGGTGATGAACGCATTGTGGTAAATATCCATATGTGTTAACTATTACAAGTACTAGAGGTGATGAACGCATTGTGGTAAATATCCATATGTGTTAACTATTACAAGTACTAGAGGTGATGATATTTATAAATGTTTCGAGTTCTGACAACAGACTAATCACCAAATTGAGTAGGGAGGATTGTTTTGTCCAACGCCGTAAGCATACAGTCATAGAAAACCATGAATAATTTACCATAGTGCGTAAACACACTAAACTGTTTATGCAATACGGTTCTCTTTCGCCAAATGTTTAGATGATTTATAAAGTTGAACTAGCTGTTACAAATTTCAGTCAAACCTTTGTCTAGTCCATTACACATAAAATTATTCTAGTCATTCCTTTTACTTTGGGTGAATCCCCCCCCTCAATAAAATACAGCTAGAAATTTTTGTTCTTTGCATCTTTGTAAGTCCTCATATACTAAGGGGATTTATTTAATATATAGATATACACCCACACATGCACATAAAACAATTAATTTCCATTTTAGTAATCAGTTCCTTCTCTCATGGGGTTTCCTAATGAGCAAATGAAATACCTGTATTCCAGTAAGTAATATCCATTAATACAGAATGAACTCGGATGGTTACGAAAGGAATTTATTTACAGTATGTGTATATAAACATGAAGATACACTACATTTCAATAAAAATAATTACAGGATATGAAAAACAAGAAAAAGAAAGCATACGATAAAACAATAACACTGTCATTTAAGAGTTCAGTCAAACAGAAGAAACACCCCATTGTTTTGTAAAACTTTACTTGATGTACCTACATATAGTTGGATGAAAAAAATTAACCTAAGAGTTTTATCTTAAAGATAAGTCTAGTAATCTAGTTGAAGTGATATGTGCAAAACAACATCACCTACACTATACACATATAACAATTAAATATTATTCATCTATACCATCCAAAATATCATAAAACCTTGTTGATGGATTAACAACACACTTCGTGTATTAACAAAGAAACTTAAACATGAAGTTTCCTGGCATTAAAACTAAACCACATAAAACTGACATTTTGTGCATATAGATCATCAAAACTTATTAAGGTATAATAAAATGAGAAAAACAGTATAAATAAATAAATAATTAAACACTTCATTCACTTGATTTTTGCACTCCTTATACTACACTAGATATACTGTGTGTGTCTTGCAAAGGCTTAAATATTTTAACATTCTTGTTTCTTTTCATGTTGTTCATTGCTGTTTGTTGGATGAGAATGTTTACCTTTTAAAATACAGCAAACAATGTTTTATTTCTTTTAAATTTATTAATCTTTAAAATGTTTTGACCAAAGGGGATAAAAAATAAATTCAATTATAAATATAAAAATATATATCTTTAAGCATCATGACAATCCTACTTTTATTACAAACATAAATACACATTGCACATGTTACATAAACCAAGGTAAATACCTTTGATGTAATGGCTGTCTCTTCATTTCACAGTTCAAGTGGTTAATTGAATCACTTGCTGATTCAAGCTGATGTAGGTCTAAAAGTTCTTTAGCCGTACGTTGGGACCGGGAAAGAAGATTTTCAGAAGCACTGCTCGATACTGAACTAGTTGAAGAAAACTTGTTATTCCTACTAGTTTCATAAACAATTTTTGTCAAGAGGTTTTCCAATTCTGACCTGATGCTTTCTTTATTTGTCAACTGTGTATAAATAAAGAATTGAAATCAACATTTTTTACCTGAACAGATACATATATAGAAACACAAGTTTATAAAAAACAACCAAGGTAACAGAATACTAATTGGTTTTTCAAGAACACCTTTATTCACAAAACAGTTAAACTAAACTAAAGGTACTTATGTATTGGTTAGTCTTTTCACCTTATAGTTTTGCTGCTCTGAATCAGCTGTCTTTGATCCAAATGTCAGAAAACTAAAAACGGTCCACTTTTACTCTTAGGTGAAGCTGTAGTAAAAATGTTAGACCAATAGCTCATGACTTTTTTGCATAGGCATGCACAAAACCTTTTGTTAAATTTGAGCAGTTTTTGTTGAATAACTTTGCACACATGGATTATACTTACACCAAATGAGACTCCTAATTATATGAAAGATCTATTTTTTATCAAATAAAGTTTTGTACTTTTGGTGCAAAAAATAACAAGAAACTCAATCAAAATTGGACATGTTATATCTCAGGTCTTTCTTAATGGACTGTCTTGAAATTTGGTATGTGAAGTACGTCAAGTAGAGCACATCCACTGAAAATATGTAATAGTTTGAATAACCACAGTCTGAAGCAATTAGATGTTTTTGAGGGAATTTTACAATTGCTTCAGTATTTTCTTTTGATGTTTAAGAGTTTAAGAAAGAAACTAAAGAAATTTAGGTTTCTAGGTGTGATACAGATACATGAAGAAATGGTATAAGTAAAGGATGCCTGTATTACGAAATTAGGTTAAGAACTAGGCAAAGTACAGTTAGCTGGTTAGTTAGTATTGAGAATCACAAGTTAAGAGTTATAAAAAATGAAGCTACAGCGAGGACACTGAGAAAAACACTTGCCATGAGTTTGACAGTGCTAAGTTATCAATGCCGATCTGGAAGCACAGAAAAGGCCACTAAAAAGTTTATGATAGCATCTCAAAACAGCACTTTGATGCAAGATCTGTTACTACAGACCAGAGTAGTAGCACGAGTGTGAAGGCAACTGGAGCACTCACCATCACAGTAACTAATTATTTGAGAGTTTTGGTCCTTGTTTTGGAAATGCCCGATGAGTTGCAGAAATTATTCAATGAAGTGTCAGAACTACTAGGATTACTATTTGGAAAATCAAAAAGATACAAAGAAAATATAGTATAAAAACTCATGTCTGGAGCTAAAAATGAGTTCTCTAGGAAGAATCGAGGTTCCAAAAAAGATTCTCCAAACAGCCATGGATATGAAGGTTTCTAATCTCTAGAGATACACCAGTCAGACCTTGTTCTAAGTATAGAATTGTTATCTCTTGTAGTCAATTAATGTAGATAGTAAAGTGATCATATAAAGGAAGTAAATGATTATAACACAGTGAATTATCTTATTTGTGAACTGTGTTGTTCAATAGTGTTTAACTTTGAAGTGAGAATTAGGCTGTTAAGAGTTAACAAACTGTTAAATGTTAACTACTGATATTGGAAGTATATGCTGTGTGTAAAAGACTTAATAAATGTTGATGTATATTGTAAAATATCAGCCTCAGAATCCATTTCTTTAGTCTAACTGTAAATTGCCTCGAGTTACTGATTTTTGAGCTCTACTCGCCACTGCAATCCTCAATTAAATAAATTTGGTGTAATCGGCAGTATAGTCCAAGCTCCAACGACTAGCCCTAAGGACACTACCTGTTACAAGTCTGAGCTGCAGAAGGTGGAAAACCACTGAACTATCACTTCTTTTAATAACAGTGTGTCCTGCACATTGTTATTTTAGTATCGTGTATCTGATAAATGCTAGCTAATGCATGTGGTATACCTTAATTTAAACTGTAGTTGCCACATTCATGTGAATCATGTTATGGAAGAAAAGTATACTGGCATTTTGGTCAATCTGTCTATTTTAGCCTTCCACAACAGAAGTGTGTTATTGCCAGAGGGAAAACAAATCCTACCTTAGGTTGTATCTACAGTAATACTAAATGTAAGTCAGAAAGAGGTTACTGTTTCTTTGCACAGATCCCTTATTTGGAGTACTCTGTTCAGTTTTGGGTTCCTTACCTTAAAAAAGTTGTTGAGGTGTTGGAAAGGGTTGAATGAGTGTTATTAGGATGATTCCTGGAATGAAGGGGTTGTCATATGACACAAGATTAAGATCCTTGCAATTTTCTCTTGCAAGAAAGAAAAACAGGTTAAAGAAAATCTGATTGAACTGTTCGAAATTATAACAGGAATAGATAGAATTGATCAATCATTAGTATTTATGTTTAATGATAACAGTGGTAGAACTAGGGGATGCATGTCATCTGCAAATTAGGGAATTTTATTATTCAACCAGAGTGGCCAGCCTTTGAAATCAATTGCCTTCAGATGTGATAGATGCAACAGGATTGGGAGAGTTCAAGACATGATGAGTACTTAAAATATTATGGTTTTACATATTATACTGTAGACAGACAGGTGTTCGAGGATATGAATGAAACAGGCTGACAGCCACAATGGTCCCCTTGTCATCCCTTAAATGTTGTGTTAAGTTCATAGTAAAACACGAGCGGAATATTTATGAAATAAAGAAAATTTTGTGTACAAATACAGATAAAAGCTTAAAATCTTCAATCAAAATGAATGAGTACAGAAATATTCAGTTAATAAGTACAATTTAAGATCACTTAATTTATTTACAAGCAAAAAACCTTTAAATTTGAAGGCTGAATAATGTGTTATGTTCCCCCTACAGCAATAACGACTTAATATGTGAAGGACAGAGATTTTGAAAAGACACACAAAATAATTACATGTAGAACACAACTGTGATATAATCTTAATGTCCAACATTTTTAATACAGTGAAAGGATATTTTAATACACTGTCTAATTTCCTAATTACAGGTCTAAATTGTCCGTGTTTCATACTCGTATTGTGAAGAAATGACCCCCCCCCCCAGTGCAACATAACATGAAAATTTGATTTCAAATCTTTATAATTCGCTATTATTAAACCGTAAAGTTCACCTTATGAAACCAGTTTGTAATATTTTTAATTTTATCAACATTTAATCTAAAACAGAAATCAAACGAGTGACTTTGATTCTTCGTTGAAATGCTGCTGGCATTATTACAATTTGTCATCAAAACTACAATTCTACTTTTCTAGTCTGGAGGTACCCTTGGTTTGAGCAACAACAGTGTCAGAGACAGTGTTGTTGCTCTATCAGTATCACAGGTAACACGCTAAAGAAAGTAAAGTGCCAACAGAACAAGACTTGGTATTCATTTCAAACTGCATTTTCAGAACAAATCTTTAAAAAATCGGTTCAAAACTGGTTTTATATATGAAGTATACTTTTAAATTAAAAATACTAACATCTAACACTTTATGTTTTATTACACTGGGAAAAAATACTGAGTTCATTTCTCCATGAACAATTGTGATACGCTCATTTAGGGCTTTAGTTTAGGCCTACACAAAAGTATCTCCATTTTTTCATGCTTTGGTCTAATGCAAATTATGGCGGTTATACAATGTATCTTACAATTACGACTTCAAGTCATATTTATATGAACAAACCAGGTTCACATTGACACACACACTGTAAGCTGTAACAGTGAGCATGAATATTATGCTAGCCTAGACTACAACATAGAGGTTCATAATATTATTAACGTTAAAACAGTTGAAAAATAATTTACTACACTCTGACTAAATGCCTCAATCAGATTTAGTACATAACTTGAGTTAATACTTACTTTCAATTCTTCTTCATTGATTATCATTTTCTAATGTGAGCTTCCACAGAAGCCATTGGTCATTCATAAACCGTACTTATAAAGTTATATAACAATGTATGGTACTTTACGTTTTCTACCTGTTGTAAGTTGTAACGTTTAGAACTCATTTTAAGTCTCAGCGCTCATAAAATAATAAAAATGAAAGGGATTTTTGTGTAAAACTGTAACAGACAGATTATTTTTTTTAGTTTTACTGTCTGTACTATGAAAAAAAAACATAAGCTTATTTATGAAAAATGCAAATTTTTACTTGTAAATATATATATGTGTATATGTTATTTTCGAGTAATTGTCAAACCCATTAGTTATATTTGTATATTTCAAAATTATTTTTACTGTGTGATTTTCAAATGTAGACTACCGTCGATAATCCTAATTGTTCATCATTGTCAACATTGTAGTTTGTTTGTTTTTGCGCACATTGCGTTGTTGATAAAACGTTTAATTTTAATTATTAAACTGATATCACCACTTCTATATCTATATAAATATAATAGTACTGTCTTTTGTATGTCCATGTAACTACTTCTCACTGTGTAAGTGGATCTTCACCAAAATTGGTTTTGGAGGTACATTGGGTCCAAGGGGAGATACATACAAATTTTCATTTTTGCATTTTTGCGTTTTGCGATTTGTATAAGCGTTTTCGCGTTTTTTACCACTACTCCCCCCCCCCCTGTTGATGGATACACACAAATTTTCAGATTCACATTTTGTGTTTTGCAGTTTCTATGGGCGTTTTTGTGTCTTTTTTTTACTATATCAGAGAAGCAACTTTCAGGTCCTAAGATAACCTTTCATTATTCATGAATTTACATAACATCCGTCTAGGGGACGGGTACTCCAGCTAGTTATAAAATAAAACAATAATTACAACAGATATGTTTCATGCACAACACTATATAAGCATATAAAAACACCATAAATTACACTCAAATGCCTAGCAGCCAAAAGAAAAAAACAAAACAATTATGATATGTCAGCGAATAAAAAATTGGTAACTAATCAGAAAGTTCTACCTTTAAGTATGTTGTGAAGTTTAAAAGTTTTAACACTCCTCTAAAATAATTAGGTGTCTAAATGTCCTGCTTCCTATTTTTTAGGTGTCTAACTGTCCGATGTCTAGTTGTCTGGTTACCTTCAAACAAATGTATGCCAAATTTGGTTTCAAAGGAGATGAGGCATAAGATTATTGCTATACACTTTGCAAGAAAAACTATAATTTTTGTCTAAATGCGCACGTTGTTTTGATTTCTACTATATCATGTATGACTGTTAAGTCATAATTTAGTTCATAATTTAAAAAATATTAGCTATTGTTTTTAACTGTTTGAGGACAATCCCATTTAGTGAAAAAGTAAGAGTGAATCTTAAATTGTAGATACTTTATCAAAATGAACAGGTTAATACTAAGGCACAATAACAACAGATGCGTAAAGATTTGATAAGCAAAGATGTGAATAAGTGTGACTCGACCTCAAAAGAAATAACCACACAGAAAATATTCAATAAACAGCTGACGAGTGATAAATTAAATGAAACAGGCATTGAGTTTGTATAAATTCTATTTTTGCATTTCTTTGGCTAGCGATTAAACTTTTTGGACTAATCAACTGAGCTAAAGGGTTAACTCACTAACAAATACTAGTAAGATGCTTTTAACAAATCAAACTACCACAATTACTACTAATATCCTTTCTTTTAGAGACTAGATTATTCTGCCATGCTGACTAAAAGATCTCTACAAGTGCCGAAGACGATTGTTTGTTTTGTTTTGTTTTAATTTCGCGCAAAGCTACACGAGAGCTATCTGCGCTAGCCGTCCCTAATTTAACAGTGTAAGACTAGAGGGAAGGCAGCTAGTCATCACCACCCACCGCCGATTCTTGGGTTACTCTTTTACCAACGAATAGTGGGATTGACCATCACATAATAACGCCCCCACGGCTGAAAGGGCGAGCATGTTTGGTGGGACGAGGATTCTAACCTGCGACCCTCAGATTGCGGCCGAAGACGAAACTGAGTGTTCTAGGTTGAACTGTTCATCATTAGCTCTGTTATAGACTCAGAATAATGCAAGTCGTTTAAAAAGAAAAATGTAACACATATTTCCATACATAACTAAAATGTTATAAATTATTTAAAACCACCTTAATTAAAACTTTAGCGAGCCAAACAGGGGTAAGAATATAGTTCTTAGAGCAGAATTAGCAAAGTTCAAAATGGGAACTTCTTGTTCAGCTCTAACTTGTAAGTGCAGAAATATCTAATATTATTTTAAAAACTGCATGAATAAAGATATTTGTCGTAGAGTGTTTTGGTTTATAATATGTGTGTGTGGTATGTGAAACATAACATGCAGGTGTTTTTTTGCCTTTTAGTTTAGAAAGGTAAAGATTTCTTCACTAACATTTTCATTTTTTAAAACATACATACTGTTGCTCTCTGGTCGTTTGTTAATTTCCCGAAGAAATTCTTTCCGACGAACTTCAGCGATACAAGTCCTTTCTTAAATAAAACTATTTT
>NW_013668344.1:160447-162379 GCF_000517525.1 Limulus polyphemus | reverse complement strand
CGGAAGCTGACTTATTGGTGGTATTCCTCTTACACTGGCTCCTCATATGTCCTTGCTCCCCACAGTTCCAACAACCTTTCTGGATACCAGCCTTTCCTGCTGTATCATTTCCCCTGTGTTGAAGTTTCCAGCATTGAGCTCTCGTGTGTCCAGGTTTGTTACAGTGCCAGCAAAGTCCCTCAAACTTCTCTGAAAGCTGACCTTTTCTGGCCTTGAATCCAGATGACTGTACCAACCTTGGTACCTCTGTGCTGGACTTAACGTAGGATTAAAATTCGAGAGCTCTGGCCATTGCATCCTGCATGGTAGAGGGGTGTGCTTGCTTCACTTGTATCTTTAGTTGTGGAATGTCCAAGGCATCTACGAACTAATCCCTCAGCAACAACTTGAGGAGATCGGGTGGTGCAGTTGGGTAGGCCTTGTGTGCCATGCTTTCCAAGTCCTGTGCCAGCTCTTGCAGGCTCTCCCCTTTAGCACGGACTGTCGTCCTGAACCTTGCCCTGTAGACTTCTGACTGGTTTTGGGTTCCGTACCTGAGTTCTAGAGGCGACACCAGTGTTCTATAGCTGTGCCTGTTGGCTGCTGTCAACTGTCCAAGTATTTCCAGTGGTTGTCCCTTCAAGCTCGTTGCCAGATATACTGCTTTCTGCTCCTCTGTCCATCCATTCATCTCTGCCAGTAGCTCAAACTGTGCTCTATATGCTTCCCACGGTGCTTTCCCATCGAATTCCTGTGGCTTCCTTCGCACTGGATCACTCCTATTACTGACATTCATATCTGGGATGTGACTTCTAACGGGACTGAATATGTCTGCATTAGGGTTTAGCTGTGGGGTCTGGAAGGGGCTTCCCATTGTCTGAGGCTGATTAGGTCGATGGCTAATATATCCTCCTTGTGTAAAAGATAGTAAATCATTCTTTAATGTATACAATTCGCTTTGAAATTTACTAGTGTTTTCCATTTCTGTACTCTGGCTTTCTCTCAATTGTTGGAGACTTTCTTCTTGTTTATTTTCTCGTTCTTCTTGTTTCTTTTCTTTTTCCTCCAACAACTGCTGTAATCTCTCTTCCTGTTTATTTTGTTGTTTGAGCTGCCACTGTTGCAGGTTTTCTTGCAAATGCTGTTGTCTCTCTTCTTGTTTCTTTTCTTTTTCCTCCAACAGCTGCTGTAATCTCTCTTCTTGTTTCTTTTCTCGTTTTTCTTGTTTCTTTTATTGCTTATTTTCTCGCTCTTCTTGTTTCTTTTGCTGCTCTTGTATTGCTCCCATCAAATCTGCTAAGCTGTAGTTTGATTTGCTGCTTCTCGTTTCCATTTTTTATCTCACTTCTGACACCAATTTGTTACACCTCTGTTCATTTGTTAATTTTCCGTAAAAAATCTTTCCGAAGAAACTTTAGCGATACAAGTCTTTTCTTAAATAAAACTAGTTTATTCTTTCTGAATACAACTTTGCAATACACTTAATTTCCACAGTCACGCCATAATTCACCACCAACGAACGATTCACGCGCTTGACTCAATTGTCGTCTCTATCTCTGTCTGCAATTCAATTACCTTTTTGCCGTCACTTCTTGGCGGTCTTATATACAAGAATACCGAAAATCTAGTAAACACTCGATGCTTCACGAAGGGACACGAACGTTCTAGAAGCTCATGACGAGTTACCAGCGTCACGTGCCTTTCGCTGTCGTAACATTATTTCAATCGTTCTTAATGTATCAAGCGTCTGTATGCAAAAAAAAAAATTCCAAAAAACTGTGGATTTTATCATTAAATGAAGATATAGCCTAAAGATGCTTTGCAGGCTTCACGGCATAACCAGGTTTCAATTCTCCCCGGCTCCTGGACAGTTGCCCCTTTGCCCCCCCCCCCCCCCTGTCCGCCTCGGCCTCGGCCACTACCTAAGGTGTTTTGTATCAGATAAGTATACGG
>NW_013668344.1:153392-160437 GCF_000517525.1 Limulus polyphemus | reverse complement strand
CTTATGTTTCTTAATTTTTAGTAGATCTTGTATAAACACATTTTTAAACAGTCTTCAAATTCAAAAACAGCCAAAAAGGGGTAGAAAAAAAATATCATTCAAAAACAACGTTCGCCACTGTTAACGTGGCATCTTAACAGTTGCGAACGTTGTTTTTAAATGATATATTTTTTCTATCCCATTTTAGCTGTTTTTGAATTTGAAGACTGTTTAAAAATGTGTTTATACAAGATCTACTAAAAATTAAGAAACATAAGAATCTAAATTGTGTACAACTACGTATTTAAGTAATACAAAATATTTTTTATTGTGCATGATTTAATTATTTATTTGTATTTCTTCTGAGTTCTAACTTCTAGTAGTAGTAGTTAAACCTGGCAAGAGGTCACTGAGTAGTAGTGCTACTAATAATATGTATAATAATTTATTATTACTATTGCAGTTTGTTATTATCACGCGTTACAATAGAGTCCTGATTGACCAAAGTTAGGTCTCCGCGCTACTTTGTAATTGTAAGATTATATTGATAGTATATTTGATATTACTTTTGGATAATATTAAAAGTAGAAAACACGTGTGATCAGAGAGGTTGGTAAATATTTTTTTTAAAACTACCTTAGCTTTTCCATAGGTTCTTATTTCAAATTCAAAGTAAAACGCGCTACGGTTTTATTAAACTTAACTTTGAACCTGAAGATTCATCGAGTTCTGATTCTTAACCTGAATAACAATATTAATAGTATTACTAATATTTACATACCATAATATTGCTAGCCATTGTCTAATTTCTAAACAAATGTAATATTGCGCTTACCCCCACTCCAGTTTTTTCCGTGTACTGTTAATTTAGTTTTATATTCACGGGAAACTCGGAATATTAATACTTTAGTAGAACTATTGCTATGATTAAATAAACAAACAAAAAACAATTACTACTCAGTAATATTACCACTTCACCTTCAATTACGAAAATGCAAAAAAAACAAAAAAAAACAAACAAATGAACAACAAAAAAAGAAACGCCAACGTTGATCGTTAGTAGTAGTAATATGAAGCTATAAAGTTATCTATAAGTATAGCCTATTGTAATTTGTAATATATTACCGACTATTACTATTGTTACTATTATTTTAGCTTTTTGTAATTTGTAGTATGTTACATTTTATAGTACTCAGTAGTAGATATAGATAATAAAGATTTGGTTTGTTGAAATTTATAATCCTAAGTTTACATTTAAAAATTTCATGAGTTACAGGACATGAAACCATAAAGAATTTTTGGCCCAAACAAAAAAATAATCACTAAATCCAGCCCCAATTCTTCAACTCTATTCTTGAACTTGTGTAAAGTTGCAACCCTTATCACTTTAGATGGCAATTCGATCGACAGATTTACCACTCAAGTCTCTATTGCCAATTGAAGAAATAAAACCTTTCCAAGTCTTAAATTCATTATCTTTGAAATGGAAATGAAGGCCAGATTTAAAAGTCCACATTCAGTAGTGGGAAACGTTTCAGAGGTTTTGATGAAAGTTGATTGTTTTGTGAAATATTATAGAGCCAACATAAAGTGAAGAGAAATCTTGCTGTACAACTAATTAGTATTATGTTGTTGTTTTAGAGGATATTACTTGTTATCTGGATGACATATGGTAAATATTCTACCAAAGATGTGTAGTTGAGAGAAATTGTAGACCTTGAAGGATAGTGCCATGGATTTTGGAGGACATTTAAAGAGAGTGGTTGGTTTTATTGATTGGAAGTCAACAATAAGTTAATTTTTTTATACTAATACTATATGTTTTTGCAGTATGTTACCAGAACTACACAAAGAAGCTTTATTGTCATATTATTTGTAAATGGTATGGGTATTATTAAGTCTTGGTGACATACAGATTACTAATGTAATTTTAAGAGGTCTTAAGGTTTTATATAGCGACCTTGTTAATAAAAAGAATAATTTTGTAAGTACGAAGTTGACAGCTTAAACGTGTAAAAGAAACGTTGCTGAAGTTGGAGAAACTATGGAGAGGTGTTTGGGTTTTGAAGGGTTCCATAAAGAAAGGACACATTTTACAGACATTGTCGACATTGAGAGAAATATATACAGGCAGACCTTTTGATTCTTTACATATAGTCAACCATGATTCCGTTTAACTAACTGTGTAATTCAGTGCTGGATTTAGACATAAGCTAAACAAGCTGCAGCTTGGGGCCTCACAAAATTTAATATATTTTTTTTTTGCTTTTAAAATGCATTCATTTGAAAATAATTTTTATTTTTCACTTTAAATAATTAAAAGGCATATATATATATGTTTTAAATTTTTTGTGGTGACCCAAGGTCATGTTTTGGTACGCACCTTTGTGAGACCTTCTGGTGTAACTTTTTAACACGGGGCCTCCAAGCTTTATATAGCTTAAAGCCTCACCAAGTCTAAATCCGGCACTGGTGTAATCTGAGATATTTTTCAGTGAACTTTCATGTTGCATCTTTTCAAAAGCTTTCTGAAAATTCATATAAATCAAATCCATGTATTTACTCTCATCAGGTTAAGAAGTAATATATAGAATATAAAGTTATTAGATTAGTAGGGCAGGATCATCCCTTCGTAAAACGATATTTGCCCTATGGTAAAATTTTAGGCTTATCAAATGCCCTTAAAAAGCATCTTTTATCAAAATGTCTAAACTTTCCTCACCACTAGAGTAAGGTGAACTGACATAAAATTCACTGAATGATACTTATCTCCATATACAACGAAACATCATTTTTACAAAAGAAACATAATTTGGAAATAACTGCAAATCTTGCCAAATAATTTTACTTACTAGAAATTGAGATGATCATTTACAGTTATATACAAAACATCACAATTGTTAATACACCATTGCTCTTGGGTAAAAAGAACATTTCTTAAAACTCTTATCCCCCTTTAAAACTTAGTGAATTATAATATTTTTTATTGATTTAGCATATTTAGAAAAAAAAAGAAGAAATCAAATAAAGACACCTTTATAGTATAATGACATTGTCTTTTCTGGTACCATATGACTGACTTGGTTTACAAAGTTCCAGCATATGTACATGGTGTGGTAAAGTAACGATCTCTATGCAAGTCATTTTTATTTATTAATTCATTTGTGGATTATATAATACATATTTCAAGCATTAAGTTAAAATAAAGCTAAATGAAACATTTTTTAAACATGAACCATTGTGTATGTCTTCTACCCTCAGAAATATAGATAAATATAGATCTTATTTAGATATATATAGATATATAGATCTTATATATATATCTTAAATATATAGATCTTAAATAATTATCTTAGAATATAGATAAATATGTAAGATATATTTGATTATTATTACATATAGTCACTTCATCATTATTTTTAACTTAACACTATTTTGAGAAGTGTCTGATATTGTTCAGTTGTGTAATCTAACAAGTTAGGTTTTCTTTTGTTTGTTATCCTTATGTGTGACTTGATATTAACTTATATTTATGTTTGAGATTTAGATATTTAGTTACAAGTCTTGGCCAGGCACTACTTATTAACTATTGACTCATAATATTTTGGAAATCTTACAATGTGTGTAATAAATTTGTAATATGTATTACCCAAGTAGTAACATCCTTCCATCAAGCTAATATTCTTTCTTAGATAAGGAGACCAAATGTGTACACAATATTCCGAGTGAGACTTAACCAGAGATTTGCATCACGTAATCAATATATAAAAAAAACCCATCCAAACTTCTAAAACTATTTGTACTCACTGTTTTGATGATTGGACTGATTTATCTATCACTAGGTGAGGGTCAAAACGTGCATGCCACAACCTTTTCCAGTGAGCCTCTCAACAAGATATTATGTATTTGATGTCGGTGATACCAACTGTTCATTTTATCATACAATACTGATTTAACAACAATTCATGGTAGAGGAGAGGAACTGTTTGTTTATTTGTCTTAAGAAATAACGGGCTTATTAATTGATCATTTATAGTATTAGTGAGTTATAATTCAAAAACACAATGTTCATAAAATATTTTTAAGAGTTAGTGTGTTATAAATGTATTTGTTCTCAAGATATGTCTGTGAATTGCTGATGTCAGTCTTAATCAGACTGAAAAGTCAGAGGGTACGTGATGCCCATGTGATGACTAAATATGCCTTTATCTGCTGTACAGTTTGCACACTGCAGTTGCATCACCTCTAGAATATCTAACATCCATATCTACAGTTGTTTTCAGTATCCCTGTATATTGTATCTACAAAACACACTGGCTTTTCTATATATTAGAAGTTATTACTCTAACTGATTTTTACCAATAATTATTTTATGAATACACTAAGAATTCATTTCATGAAGGATCTTAATTTTGATTGGAATTTACCAACACTTGACTGCCTCAGCTGCACTTTTCTGCCTCTTTGTTGCTCAAGCTTAATTTTTTTATATATTTCATTTAGCTATGAAATATGAGATTAGGATATATTATGGGGTGGGGGTAGTAGTACTTGTCCCATCATTTTCAACAGGCGAAATGTTAGTGTACAGAATAAGTATAAAATTTAACCACAAACTGAGTCAGTGTAATAATTATATTCAACATTAAAGTATATAACATAACTGAAATAAAGTATTTTCAAATATATACAATGAATAATTAGTAATTCCTCATGGTAAATTGCATAGTAAATAAATTCAATTCTTCCAACATAATCTTACCTCCTCCTTCTCCTCTATAGTTGCCTCTGTAACTTGACATGATATACAAACTTTTAGGTATCTTACAAATATCTCTTCTGGTGATTTTGATAAACATACATATGTACCTGGAGCATAAAAATAAGTTATGAATGAGTATTACAATTTAGTTACATTTTGTAAAATATCATAATTAAAACTAAATATTTTGCCCATAGTTAATGCTACGTTCCAACAATGTCTTTTATGTCAAAAGTATAACCTAATATTGTTGTTAGTCTATGTACTGAAAGTATAAAATGAAATGTATAGACAACAAAACTGGAAAAATATTCGTTGATTTCTTAATTTATAGTTTCTGTTGATTAAAGAGGTTTGTTTTTATTGAAAATGTTTGTGATATAACAGAAAATAGCTTAATTCAGAAACAATTTAAGTTTAAAATTTAATCGATGTTTTTACTTTCATGATTAATTTCATGCACTTGGCTCTAGGCTAGGTGATCGCACACTGTCTTTACTTAAAGCTTATTATACCAACACTCACTACAATTATAAGGTTTCATGCCACCCCCCACCCACCACACACACACACAATCACTAAAATTGTAATGGGCAGACAGTAATCAAATTGTTATATCTGGATAAATGTATTTTGTTAATGTTTAATTATAGTTTTTACCTGTTTTATGTGTTTTATAATTGTTGTCTTTTATTCCTCGACTTAACTAATTGTATACATTTTATAACTGTTCATATTTAATTATAGTTTATACTTATTGTATTAATTATGTTAATATTTCATAATATTCTTATGTGCAGCTGTAAAGAGCATGCATTCTTTTAAAATATGTCATGGTATTTGTGTTCATTACCTTTTAATAAAAAACTAATACATATTTTATTTGTAGGTAGTGGATCGAGAGGGTCACGTCACCCTTCACACTTGAAAGGAAAAGAAATAGGATTGTTTTATGCTCGTAGAAGTAAACAGAAATCTCAAGAAAGAGAAAAAGAACAGGTTAAAAAAAAACAAGAACATAAATATACTGATATTTACAAACAAGTTTTATAAATAAGTTTCGTTGTTGTTTTAATATACAGAAAGGTATATAAAATAATACTGAGAATATTCAAAAGGTGTAAAAAGAAAGAATGTTTATCCCCTGTAAAACAAACATAGATATGTTTATAAATTGTCATTCTAGACTTTAATCATTTTACAATTAGTTGTGCTAGAAATAAATAGAATTTATGACAACCTTTGTATCTCAAACACTGCCTTCATAATTTTTAACTGTCAATGTGGTAACTTACAAATGCATGAATTAAGTGCAGTGTGCAGAAATAATGATTTAAAGCTTGTATCCTACTTTAGTTGTTGTGGCTGGATTAAATCAGTAAAGATTGATCAATCTACATGTATTCTAATTTAACTGTTCTGGCTGGATTAAATCAGTAAAGATCGATTAATCTGTATTGTATCCTGATTTAACTGTTCTGGCTGGATTAAATCAGTAAAGATCGATTAATCTGTATTGTGACCTGATTTAACTGTGATGGTTAGATCAAATATAATTAGGATTGCATATATATAACACTTAATTGTAAGGTTATCCAACAATGAAATAATAATATATATTAAATGTAATGAAATAAGGCATTATTGAAGCTATATTGCTCATTATGTAGAACATCAGGTATTCAGTATTTTTGTATTTATTAAGCTTTTCACCATAACACACGTATGATTTGGATAACACGATTTTGTACATTTTACCTGAGATTATACATAAATTGCTCCAATAGTAGAAAACTGATATGAAACAATAACCTTTCTAAATAAGATTATTTACATCTTTAAAGAAATGCTAGCAAGTTTTTTTTTTAAAGAGAATACGTGTTTTGTTCTTAGATGGTGTGGTTCACAAGAGCACTTTTATACATATTTTTCTTCTGTTACTCTTTACATAGAATAGACTATATATGAATGTCATACAATCCACTGTAACATTAAATCAAGAAAGTAAAAAACTTCCTTTTGAGCTTATTGTGTATTTTTTAAATATTGTTAACGGAACTTTAATGTTGTGTTTTTGTATAAGTATAGTATATATACATACTGTACATTTTCTGCTTTCTTATATCAATATAGTGTTATTCTTAGCTTATCATAAATGTAGTATATATACAAACTGTACATTTTCTGCCTTCTTATATCAATATAGTGTTATTCTAAGCTCATCATAAATATAGTATATAAACATACTGTACATTTTCTGCTTTCTTATATCAATATAGTGTTATTCTAAGCTCATCATAAATA
>NW_013668344.1:149120-152392 GCF_000517525.1 Limulus polyphemus | reverse complement strand
TAGTATATATAAACTGTACATTTTCTGCCTTCTTATATCAATATAGTGTTATTCTAAGCTCATCATAAATATAGTATATAAACATACTGTACATTTTCTGCCTTCTTATATCAATATAGTGTTATTCTAAGCTTATCACTTATTCTGAGTATGTGATGTTTTCACATAACGTGGTCAAGAAAGTCATTAAGTTGATTTTGTTTTAGCTGCCTTCGTTCCTTGTCATTTTATTGAAATCACATTTGTTCTGTCCATGAGGACATGGCTGTAATGCTAAACATTGTACAAGAATGTAAACAGCATTGTCATTCAATTGTAGGTCAGCTGGTATTGTAAGATTATGACCTCCCCAAATAACCAGTCACTTGGGTAGTGCTAGTAGCTATGGGTAAATCCGATGCTACCCGTGAAGTAAGGAATGTTGAATTTAAATAGTCTGGTAGATGATTTTGGTCTGATCAGTCTGAGAGAATAGTTCCAATTCAGTATATGCAACAGTTCATTGTTCGAAGCAAGTAAACACACTCAGTATTGTTCTGTAATAGATATTGTGTTGGAACTCCTGTTAATCTATCCCATTGCTCTAGAAATAACGAGTTTTACCTGGATATACCACATGAACATAAGCATATCAACTGATATACAAAAACTGTACATATGTAGCAGTTGCTGCGATGGATCTCGATGGCATTCCAAGGTTTATTGTACACTAATTATATAACTGTACCAAATTTTACAGTGACATTATTATCAATATAATTAAGTATTGATTTTTATTTTGTGTTTAGAGATCAACAATATCAATGGATCACCATCATGAGCAGCATATAAGCAATCTCTTGGAGAAAATCAGGAAAACTTCAGATTTTAAACCATCATATCATCAGTCAAAAAAGATAGGAGAATCTTCATCTACAGCATCATGTAATGATCAAGAAGATGCAATGGACTGGTTGGATTCCAGGGAAAAAAACCAAACCTGGAATCGTTATCAAGAACACCTCAAAGAAAGTTTTCGTGCAGAAGAAGAACGTCAAAAACTACACAATTCCAGTATAACTTGCATTCAGGGAGATCAAAGTTTAGATCTCAAGCTAAAAACTCAATTGTTAGAAAATATGCAAAAATCCAAGTATCAAAAGATGCTTGAATTTCGAAAAAAACTTCCTTCTTATAACATGAGGAGGGTAGGTATATTATCATTCTTATAACATGAGGAGGGTAGGTATATTATCATTCTTATAACATGAGGAGGGTAGGTATATTATCATTCTTATAACATGAGGAGGGTAGGTATATTATCATTCTTATAACATGAGGAGGGTAGGTATATTATCATTCTTATAACATGAGGAGGGTAGGTATATTATCATCATTTAATTTTGGATGATTAGATTCCGGTACTATCATACTTATTCACGAATTGCATGTTTCTTGTCCTTGTTTTTCTCAACAAACTTTTTGTAATTAGATGGATCCATAACCTATTTATATATCTTTGGTCAAATGACCAATCTGTGATTACTTTAAAATATAACTGGTAATTATGAGAACCTACAGAAATAAAAATCTTCTATAGTAAAAATAGTTCTCAGTAATCTTTTTTTTAACCTTTTATTTATCCAGTTTGTGTTGTACTTGAACTATATATGTAATAAAATAAGTATCTTTACCTTTTTTTATATTTTTATTACACTTAATTTCAAAGTAATAGTTGAAACTGTTTTATATCTGTACAGGAAATTGTTAAATTGATTGAAGGAAATCAGTCAGTTGCTGTTGAATCTCAAAGCTAGTGAAGAGTAAAACTCAATCTCAATTGATACATTACTAACCTGAGTTGTTTTTCCACATCCAGTTTCTCCACTGATCACAATGAACAGAGAAACAAGTTTAGCTACT
This sequence comes from Limulus polyphemus, assembly GCF_000517525.1. Lineage (NCBI taxonomy): Eukaryota > Metazoa > Arthropoda > Merostomata > Xiphosura > Limulidae > Limulus > Limulus polyphemus. The sequence continues at coordinate 150,490 of NW_013668344.1, read as the reverse complement.
ATTATAGCATTTTTGGACTTTTATGAGAGTAAAATAGTTAGTTGGAGATATGAAATTTATCAATTAATTCAGAATTAATATTCAATGGTTGTATGTTTTCTCAACAGTTATGCGAGTTTTTAAACAATAATGCAGTTTTTTTCAGTTAGGCTCACAAACAGAAGATTTTGACAGCCTTCAGGTGTATTACACTGAATCACCCACTATAAAACCAAACACCAGTATCGCACAATGTCTACAAGAACCATTAAGGACGTCAAATTCTGGCACTCATTTGACCTTAACCATTGATAGTTATTGACCCTAAGGGAGATTAAAACATTATAATTACGTCCTGAACTTAATTACTGTAGTGAATCCAAAGAAAAACATTTGTTGGCTACATAAAGGAAGCTTTATACATAAGGGCATCACAACTAAAAATAATCCCAACTAAACTTATCATTTCTTGTCTATCCCATTTAAGACATGTAACATGTCCCCTTGTAAAACCTCATAGTTGCAGAGTAAGGGGACACTAAATTGTAACTTTTTAAAAAACCTGTATGACTATTTTATCAACAGTGACAAAATGAACCACTTTCAGATGACTATTAGCACATACTTTTCATCTCCAACAATTCCTGTACCAAAATGTCAGATATTACATCAATTATCAGAAAAATAACACTCCAAGATCTCTCCTTTTTATAGAAAATTACATAAAGAGCTTGCCAGCTCTTCAAACTTAGTAAAGAAATTAATATCTCGGGATGTGCTGGTTGAAATATAACAACCATACAACAGTGAACTCATTTTGAAGTCAAAGATTATTGGTGGAAAACTTTAAATTCCTGAAGAGTTGTTGTTGAGGTGGTTTTTATTAGTGTCCCTGAATTTCTGATTCTTTATTGATTCTTTATAAGCTATCTGGCAAAGGTGTATTAGCTATTAAATGAATCTATTTAGAAGTAAAGTGTAAAAGCTGACAGGTTTTAATATTAACATTGATATTACCATGACCACCAGCTGATATAAAGGTAGGTTATTTGAAACCCTATGTCTTCCATATATTCCAAACCCCCTCTAGTGTTATTATCAGTGGTTTGGGTATTCCTAAACATCTTGCTGTAATTTTCTAGTTTGAGTTTGTTGCACTGGTAACAACCACGATAGCAGTAGGTGTCATTCATTTGCAGCCACATTGTGTCAACTGCACTTGTCCCCCCCCCACCTCGTACTTTAGATCGTGTCCAATATGGGTTGAGGAGAAGGAGATACAGAGGTTAAAATTACTTCAGAATTCCTTCCACCACCAATTCCAAGGGATAAGATTTGGAAGGTATTCATATGGGAAGAGTACAGTTCATACTTTTTCAATCTTGCCACTT
>NW_013668344.1:143996-148197 GCF_000517525.1 Limulus polyphemus | reverse complement strand
GTTCATTTATAAGCAAAGACTAATTATAATCATACACAATTAGAGTAAAGGTGATTTTTACAACAGCAATTTCTGAATTGTTATAGGAAATACTATACTTCCTTTTCATTATCCTTTAGTCAAAAAGACATTTAACGGAAGGCATTAGGCTTAACAAAAGCCGTTTTTGTCTGCACCAAACTATCACATGAATACTTACTGAATAGTTAGAAATATAATTCTAACCATTCTAATCTGATCTGATATCCGATGCTACTGTTATTGCCACATGATTCTGCTCTTTCTTCTGCAACACGTTCTGCGACCTATCAAAGTAAAACCAACCTAATTTTTTTAATCATATAAGTTTATACACTGGAGTACATTATATATATATATATGAATAGAATCATTTTTATTTTCTGTGAACTTTACAAATGTCAAGAAAATTACAGAAAAAACTACCTGTAATTTTATTGAAAGTTTCTTTTTTATATTTCACTAGGATGGTCAAAAGTCTCCAATTTCTGGGGACAATAACACTGCCCTTGCAAGAAAAACAACCCAAAAAGTGTCCCGATTCAACGAAGAAAAAAAATAATCCCAAAACTCCATTCTATTTTTTTTCCTATATTTATAAACAAATATTGTTCTGTAATGACACTAATGAAATTTCGTCAGTGCTGACCTTAAATGTCATAAAGTTTTTCCTGCTTTTTTTTAGAACAAACAAAACTCTAAAACAAACAAACTCAAAGATATACTACTGGTAATAATATACCAAGCTTCTCCAGTACTGCCTGCATGTGGAATTATGGTGAGTACAGGTATAAAAAATTGTTTACAAGTTTTAATTAACAACATATGGTCACCTTATAATACAAGAATTATTATACTTCAAAAGCAAAAACACCACAGTGGTTTTATCCCTTTTTTCTACATTCTTTGCATATCTCAAAGAGCTTATTTGATAAAACAGCATAGCAAGAAAGAAAGACGTGGTTTGGAAAGAATGAATATAACATGCTCATTACTCATCATACAGAGTATTTATTTATGACTTTCTAATGTTTCAAAAGTTTTGTTCACAGTTTAAAACAGGAGAAAAACTACACAGTTAAAATTATTTTAAAATAAAATCACAATTACCTGTCCCTTAACTTGTGCAAAATAAAAAATAATACTAGTAAAAAATGTACTGAACTTTCTTGACAAAAATACATTCTATTTTACACTATTTCAGTTTTAATCACCAAACTCATTTGCATTAGACAGCTAAAAAAAAATTGCTAAAAAGGAAATAAAAGAATAAACAGAACCAAGACTTAAATGAAAAAGAATCTGGCTCTATAACGAAGGTAATAAAATTGACAACTTAAATGATCATATTTTAATATTATACATGTATTTCATACTTGGTATGTTCTACTTACTTTGACACTATCTGTTCATTATATAATTAAGACTTCAAAAATTGGAAAATGAAGTAATTTTATTTTGACTGAACTTAGAATTATGTTCTTATGACAGTAAAGCCTCGAATTAATGCTGCCTTATAATCTTTCACAATTTCTGTATTACGTTTAAAGAATTATCTAAAAATTTCCTTGAGGCTGAGCAAACCAGTCTTGATTTGTGCATTTTTTTCACTCAACTTACAGAAATTGCACTAATACGTCTTGGTTGAGTACACACGATGCGACACAGAGAACCCTTTCCTTCTTCAATATAGTGATCCAGAAGAAACTGTGTCACCTGAAAACAAATTCAATTGTATAACCACAAGAAGTTAAAGTTCAAAAATCAATTTATACTACCGTCACATAAGTGTTTTTCTATGTATAGGAAAGATTTTTACATTTTGATTTCTTGCTCGAGTGTTTAGGATAACTAACGAGTGACTAACCTACAATATTTAACTCTCAGAAGACAATGATGCACAAGGAGTTCCAGTGACTATGTGGTCTAATAGGGCCCAGTAGGGGCTTGTCTGTTGAATTTTGTTCATCTATGGGGACCTTTTCTTGCCAATGTCTGGGTTCATAAGGTTCTTTTGGAGGGATTGGTTATCCCCTTTCTCTCCATTATCCAGACAGACTCCTCTGTCCAGTTTGTGCCCTCCATTGTTCTACTGCTTGTATGGTTTCCTTCCGGGGTTATCATTCCTGCCTTTCCTCTTCCTGTGATTTTTTCCCAGTTATCCTGACCACTTGGGTTTGACGTTTAATTCCGTTGGCCTGTTCCTCCTTGTCTCCTTCCCAGTGTGATCTGTTTCACATTTTCTCACATTGGAAGAGATTCCAAGATTGGGTATGTGGATGACTCTGCACATGTTCATCTCCCACTACTTATACTAGATTGCTGTATTTGCTTCCTCAGGGTATTTACTATCGTCAATGGCTATTCTACAGACCTCAACGTGGCTGTGACATGAGGTAAGCCCTCACTAATGCTTTCTTTTCTTTCAGGGGCTTTGTTTCAGCTTCACTTTGGATTCTGCTTTGTGGTGAGTGGTGCCTGACCAGGTATTCTGTCTGTACTCTGAATGGATTCCTTTTAGATGTCTATAACCATTCGCAGACATCTTAATATAAAATCCGCACTGTAAGCCATGTTGATTCTTATATATTTTCCATGGCCATGTATGCTCATCCTTGAGATGGGGTGTTTCACAAGATCACTAGAGAGTACATTCCTCGTGATAATTGGGTCATAATATGCCTGTCCCGGGCCAAATCACCCATGGACAGCATGGGTAAAGCAGAAAGGGATTACTGCACATCTCTGCCATGCCTAGATTGAATAAATTGGTGTGGTCTACTTCTCAAAATAGCGTTTCATGGATGCTTCCGAAGGATCTGCCTGTGCTTCCCTCACAATCTTGTGAGCAGAGGGAGAGTACCTTATTAGAAGCTATAATTTTCCTCTGCTCACATTTCCCACCCATTCTCCCCACAATCTTCTGGTGCTCGCATCTTCTGCCAAACTTCAAAGTGATAGTTTGGTAGTAGTGTGTAGAGGGAGTCACATGTGTCACGTGATAGTAGTGCTTTCCTATTGCTGGAGAGGGGACACATGATGATTTGCATGAGAGATGTGTTAGAACTTTGGATTCCAACAGAGAGAGGATGGAGGCTTGTGGCATGCATTTCTGAAAAAAGTTTGCATATAGTGGGCTGCACAAAACGAGAAAAGCTAATCTTGTGAGCGGAGGGAAGTATCTATCAGAAATACATTTTCATTTAGGAAAATTATAACTTTATTGAGTCATGCACACACACTAATCAAATAATCTGAACAACCTTGAATTAATTGAACCTAATGAGAAAGTGAAACAGCAATATTTCAATTACTTGGATATAATTAAAAACAGTAATAATCAGAAACACTAATTTTCATTAGTTGGTTATTTTCATGACATTAATCAATTTAATTGTAATTAATCGATTATATCTACCTGACACTAAACTGATATAATCGATGCTCATATCAATGAATTAAGTACCTAGCTTTACTGTACACTATACATTCATGTTTATATATTTATATGTTTGTGTATAAACACATACTCATAGTTGTGATATCAAAACATAATGAAGACAGGTTTGTATAATATTTTCTAAGGTTATTTGATTCGATCTTACTGTAAAGATGCATTAGAATTGGGTACACAAAAGTAGCAAGTACAGTTTAGGATTTATTTTCTACTTTATAAGGTAATATTTTTATAGTTTCTTGGATTTTCACAGTAAATCCTCAAACAGTGGCACCACGGAAGGGTGGGACAGAAAGAGGTTGGGAAAGAGAAGGTTGGAAGACAGGAATCAATGCCTCGCTCAGCCCCTAGAGCGACAAACAAGTTACCAAGTGAGTAAGGGTAGAACGTCGATGGGCCGAGGCTACCTGCGCCTCAAAAGACTCAGTAACAGAGTCAAACACATAACGCCACAAAAATGCCATCATGCAGAGGTCCCTCAAATAAAGAGCCTGGAGATGGAACGATGCCATAAATCAGGAAATGCCTCTACCCACTGAATCTGGTTGAAACACATAAAGAAGTAGTGGGGTAGATGATGTAGCATTTTATTTACAGTGTATTTCAGGATCAATATGAAGTCCTTTTGAGTTCCATCAAAATTGTGTTATGACCAAAAAGCCAAATAAGCCACAAAAAAAAAGGAGAGAGAAAGAGAGGGGTGGTTTGTCTCATTTTGATGGTGGT
>NW_013668344.1:140056-143080 GCF_000517525.1 Limulus polyphemus | reverse complement strand
ACGATTCAGAAATTGCTGTTGTAAAATCACCTTTACTCTAATTGTGTATGATTATAATTATGTATCACATGAGTTTAAATGATTTAATTAGTCTTTGCTTATAAATGAACATTTAATAGATGTGTCTTTTCAATTCATAACATTTCACTTCAACATGAGTATAGTTACAGAAACAGCAAAGGTAACTTGGTCCTCAGTATTGCACACTTTAAAACAAAGTGTTGATGAAATACATCAGCATATGTTTTAGAATTTAAAAACTGATCTTTGCCAGTTATCGAAATAAAAGGCTTTAGTTATATTTTTTAATAGTATAAATATATACTATGTTGTTGTTGGGCTTAGGATTCTTCTGCAGTAGGTGTCTGTGACTTATTACCAATAAATTCAATGATAAATAAACAGCACGCACTTCACTTGTTTTCAGAATAATATATATATATATATTCAGAACAAGTTAACGTATGTGCAAGAAATTCTTCAACACTATAGAAATTATAGGCATATCATAAACACTATATCTATAGTTCTCTCCTTTTTTCAAATATCCACTTAGGCCTATTCAATTATTAGGTCATCAAGAAATTAATGTTGCTTTGTTTTAGATGAAAAAACCTGAACAACTTGTATAACGAAACAAAAAAAATATTAAATGAAATAGTCTCCATTATTATTAATGATGCTTTTCCATCTTACAATCAGGTTGTTAATGCCCTGATTAAAGAAATTACTCAGCTTTGAAGCAAAAAACATGTCGATGTTCTCTTTAACACCTTCCACATTTGCATACGTTTTCCCATTAAGATGGTGGTGCAGTGAACGAAAAAGATCGTGATCTGATGGTGCCATATCTGGAGAATATGGTGGGTGGGGGAGAACTTCCCAACCCAACTCCATAATCTTGTGTTGCATCATACGTGCCACTTATGGACGTGCATTGTCATGGAGAAGAAGAACACTTTTCCGATTTGATGAGTGAAGGGCGTTTCTGATGAAGGGCTTGATTTAAACACTCCTTTTGCTGACTATAGATTTCTGCAATGACAGTTTGCTGTGGATTGGGGAGATCAAAATTAATTACTCCTTTGATGTCCCACCAGATGCAAAGCATCATTTTCTGCAGATGGAGTCCAGGTTTTGGGGTCAGAAGTGGTTTTTGTCTAGGACTGAGCCATTGTTTTTGGCATTTAATATTCACATAGAGAATCCATTTTTCATCACCGCTTACAATTCTGTCCAAAAATGGCTCATGCGCATTACGCGCCAGAAGAGACGAAGCAACATTCACACGTTGGAAACGATGGTTATCAGAGAGTTTGTGAGGCACACAAACACCTTCTTTATGGAGTTTTCCCATATTCCTTAGATGTTTATGTACTGTTTCATGAGAGACATGCAATTTCAGGGCCATTTCACGAGCGTGTGTTGCCTTGGGTTAGACTCAACAAGAGTCTTCAGAGCATCAATATCAATTCCAACATGTCGGCCCCTGCCAACACAGTTTTGAAGGCTAAAGTCACCTGAATGAAATTTGCTGAACTATTGTTGACAATTATGAACGTTCAAAACATTTCCATAAACGTCTTTGATATTTTTTGTGGCTATATAGGTGTTGTTTCCCATTTTGTATTCAAACAATATTACATGCCAAATGTGTGTCTCGTCGTGTGCCATCACTATAAATGATTAGAGTATATTAAACTTTACACATTATATAGGCTACACTAATGTGACTTTAAGGCAGTTCGTTTAATTATTATACATGATGTATGTTTATTGGTTAATGAAAGTGTTCCAAAACGTGACATTAATTTCTTGATGTCCTAATACTTTAGTCTTTCAGTTGACAAACCAAACTATCTTCTCTATTTCTATCACACTAGTATTCTCTGTGTGATTCACTTAAATTCGTGGCACAAGTTACCGTAATCATTTGGTCTTCTTTCTTTTGAAGATCCTCTGTTCCTTTTGTCAAAGTGCACTCAGGTTGATTCAATTACTTTAGAACCACGGCTTTGACGAAATAAAATTATTATTTTTATCTCGTTTTCTACTGTTAGTTTTACTCTTAACTTGTTAACTTTTAGTCCTATCACTTCTATGGTACTTAACTTCATGCTAACTTTATTCGCTTTTGATATTATCTATTTGCTTCTGTCTGCTGTTCCCGCTTGTCTCATGCTATTTATATCTTTATCACTTAATCGTCTATCCGCCTTCTATATTCACGATGTCAGTGTATTTCATGTGACGTTTGATATTCGCAACATCAATTAATTATTAACAAAATTTTCTGTAATCATCTGCTTTTAACTCTTATTATAACAAAAACTAAACAATAATAAAATATTAATTCACAAAAATAAATTAATCACTAATATCTAAACCAAACAGTATTTTATATCATGACAGTATGACAGCACCAAAGGTTGTAGGATGTGTTTGCTGTAATGTGTGCATGGGACACTAATAGTACCATTGTGCTTGTATACCGTTCTTCCACCACTGCCATATATATCGTTCTTCATGTAAGAAAGCGGTGTTGGATCTGGTTGTAGATTCTCTCCAAATGAATATATGTTTGTTATCTAACTGCAGGATGAAACTTTATTCATCTTTAACATTACATCTCATTGGTCAACTGGTCTTCTTCTTGGAATCATTATAGATGAGCTGTTTATGGTTATTTCTGTGTGCCTGAAATATAAGTGGTGTTACAAAGTGTGTTTCTAACTATCTCCATACTGACATAGCATTCGTTTGTCCCTGTGAATGTTTGATTCGGTTTCAAAATGGGTACCATATGATTATAGTGAGTGAAAATCAACAATTAGCAGTCTCTTGTTTGTGTTATGTATTGCCTCATTCTTCTGCCCAAGCTACAGTACCATTACATTAGAATTGGATCCACAGTCTGCTAAAAACACCTCAAAATGTTCTTGTCTACCTCATAACAGATTAGTATGATTGGGTGACTTAATTCATAGTATGTAAGTAGTAATGAGGTTAAGAAAACTAAATTTT
>NW_013668344.1:136587-140046 GCF_000517525.1 Limulus polyphemus | reverse complement strand
ATTTACATGTAAATACAAATGCTGTGGTGTGATACTTTTTTTTTTACTTGTAACATTTTTGGGCAACCAAACTGTCAGGCTTCATGTCAGAGCAGCATATTTGAAAACAGAAAATATTCCAAAAAAACCAACAAACCAACATGTATGGTGGTGGGCATGAAACAAATACTTAATGTCAATTAATATTGTTTGACCTAAACAGCTACCTTATGGTTTTTGGAGGATACTTGTAACAAGATTTTTTATCACATCCCATCTACTACTTCTCCCCCTAGCAGGCATGGATTGTATATTTGTAGTGAAGATAATCAATCCTTAAATTTTGGACACACCTAACACTTCTCTTATCGGTTACTGCTGGGGTGGTTTTTACAGTTTCCATCGGATGCTTTGTAAGGAAATTTGTTATTTTGCATATCAGTTTTTTTTATTACAGTCTTTAATGTTACTTTCAGAGACTCAAGTTTCGAATCATTCTAAACAGCTATGTAAGCTAGAGAAATCTCTATTGTTGTTAACATTATTCAGTGAGCTCAGATGTATATCATATAATCAAATTAGTGAAAATAGTTTTATATGAGAAACTCTGAAGATCGATCATATTAACTTTTCTTGTTATTCAGATCTCGCACTAGGCCTTTTAAATGTCCATTTTCCACAATGTAGCACAAGTGTTAACTGATGTTTTTGTTCCCATCTTGCATATTAACTCTGCAGCTTCCCCTCCTCCATCTTCTTAAACCAAACCCCAGCAACTGAAAGAATTTATTTATTACAACCTCCTAGTATTTTCAGTAAAACTAAACCATCATTGTTGAATGCCTTTTTTCAATTCTCAGTAATTAGTATGGAGCAGCCATATGGTCATAATGATGATACATTCTATGAAGATTTCTTTTGCCCAATAGAAGTTCTGGAAATTCTGTCAAAAGGAACATAAATCTCTCCACTTTCTTTTGAGAAAGTGAATTTGGTTTTGACTGTTGAATCCCCATTCTGAAGGTACATTTGTCACAGGAGTTACAGTTTGATTGTTGAATCCCCATTCTGAAGGTACATTTGTCACAGGAGTTACAGTTTGATTGGTGAATCCCCCATTCTGAAGGTACACTTGTCACAGGAGTTACAGTTTGATTGGTGAATCCCCCATTCTGAAGGTACACTTGTCACAGGAGTTACAGTTTAATTGGTAAATCCCCATTCTGAAGGTACACTTGTCTCAGGAGTTAAAGTTTGATTGGTGAATCCCCCATTCTGAAGGTACACTTGTCTCAGGAGTTAAAGTTTGATTGGTGAATCCCCCATTCTGAAGGTACACTTGTCTCAGGAGTTACAGTTTAATTGGTGAACCCCTCATTCTGAAGGTACACTTGACTCAGGAGTTACTGTTTGATTGGTGAATCCCCATTCTAAAGGTACACTTGTCTCAGGAGTTACTGTTTGATTGGTGAACCCCCCATTCTGAAGGTACACTTGTCTCAGGAGTTAGTTTGATTGGTGTACCCCCCATTCTGAAGATACACTTGTCTCAGGAGTTACAGTTTGATTGGTGAATCCCCATTCTGAAGGTACACTTGTCTCAGGAGTTAGTTTGATCGTTGAACCCCCCATTCTGAAGGTACACTTGTCTCAGGAGTTACGGCACTATTGCTGCAAGTTTACCGAAAGATGGGAATTTGTTGACAAAAGCTGTCATTAAAAGATGACAGAAACTGGGAAATTCTGTTAAGCTTGACGTTTTCAGTGCAGTCTTCACTTGTGTAGATTCATCAAGAGAGACCCTTTTGTCAATGAAAGGCACAAAGTTTTCTCCAGTAACTTTTATTTTGTTGTCTCTGTGCTGTCAGAGTGCAGGATTTTCATCAAGAAACTGTGATGGGTTTAGTGCAGTATTCAGCAATAGACAACAGGGAGCTGGCCATGTAGCCATCTCCTTTAGTTTGCAAAGACAGGACATACAATTTCTCTCATCTGCAGGATTGTTTATTAACACAGCTTTGATTCCTTTGCAGGTATCATCCCACTGAATTATGTAAAGAAAATGGCATGTATTTTCATGGGAGGTTGCACTGACTTGATTGATGACATCACTGGTTGACATAACTATCTGGTGAATACTTGATAAAACATTGTTATTCTTCTAGAGTGTGAGCAATAGCCTGTTGTGTACTGGCAACACATCTAAAAGGAAACATATGTTTGTGAAAGACTCTTCAATGGTATTCCCTCTCTTAACATTGTCCACTTTTACACCTTTGCACAAGTTGGATGAGTTTTGGTGCACTGCCATGATTGCATTGTGCCAAGACAGCCAATGAACAGAGCCTGGCATTTTTAGTAAAACTTAAGTCATTATTGTTGAGTGCTTCGTCCATTCCTCACAGTCATTTGTATGTTCGTAATGTTGGTAAATGCTGTTAATGTCAGTCTTGTGTTTACATATCTATATAATGTGTTTCTGGTAGTTGGCAGTTGCTAGCACCAAGCAAAATGAGTTCAGTTCCTTCACTGGCATAGCAACCCCTTCTTTAATCACAGTTGTTTCATTTGATCTGAGGCCTATAACATTAAAAAATAAAATTCATTGTTTTCCTAAGGGATGTCAATATTCCTTCATATTTGAATATCTTTAAGTGATTTGACTATGCTTTGGATTCATGACAAGTGTTACGATTTGGAATTGGAGATTTTAACTTGAATGGCATTGTATGTGCACATTGGCTAAATGGTCAGATCAGATCAGACACCTATGATACAAGTACAACTATCCCTAATTTCCAACTACTGACCAGAGGGAGCCAGCCAGCCAACCAACATCTGATACCATACAAGCTGTATACGGCTCTTTGAACCAAATAATGGGTTTACTGTGATTTTTAACAATGTGAAATGTGTTTAGTGGCATCATGTCTTAGAACATTGCTGATTCTTCAATTGACGGTCCTCTTGCTAATCATTAGACCTTGTCTGGCCCCTTATAGTTTACGTTCAAAAAGTTTAATTTATATAAAGGCACATTTTATATTCATCATTAGAGTATCAATGATTAGTCAGAATACCCTACACAGATTTTAAAGGAAGAAACTACGAAAGAAATACGAGCCCATTCATTAGCCTCATCATCTATGAAATGGTGGAAAAATATCCTCTTCTTTATAAGGATTGTTTGCAATTGGAGACCAAAATATATATCCCTGGCTAACATGACTGTGGCTGCAAGTGACACAGAAACAATCAACCAGGCTGTATAATATTTAACAATATAAGACTACTGGGTATTTAACAATATAAGACTACTTGGTATTTAACAATATAAGACTACTGGGTATTTAACAATATAAGATGACTGGGTATTTAACAATATAAGACTACTGGGTATTTAACAATATAAGACTACTGGGTATTTAACAATATAAGACGACTGGGTATTTAACAATATAAGACTACTTGGTATTTAAC
>NW_013668344.1:130923-135605 GCF_000517525.1 Limulus polyphemus | reverse complement strand
CAATATAAGACTACTGGGTATTTAACAATATAAGACTACTGGGTATTTAACAATATAAGACTACTGGGTAATTCTAGTTTTTAAAGATGCTTTTGGCAGTGAATAAAGTATAGAAGTAATGTTATTTATTTAGTTTAATGTTAGTTTATCTGTTTTTTAACTTTCTTACATTAGGTAGCATGATAACTACATACTAGAATATGGATATGTAAAGAGGCGGACACTTCTCGAGAAGTATTTGAAAAATTCCTTCGTACTGTAAATACTTCATGTCCACAGTGAATTTGAATCTTATTTTTTTTGTTAAAACCTGTTTAATAAACATAATGTATTACTCACGATATAAATAAGTATCAACAAATAAACCAACTATGTAATAATGAACAGTGAGGTGGGGGTCTTTAGCTTTCTTAATGTCTGTCATTAGTATAACAACCATATTGTGTCATTGTAATGCCATCACAAAGATTGTGATCTTTCTCAATTGACTGGCCAAGTATCCTTTCAAGGAAGAAGTAAAGAATAAATCTATACCATTGCATCTAATTCTACTTAGAGTATTTTTATTAAAAAAAGGCTTACCTAGATAAACGATTTCTGTGTTAAGTATGACTTAGAACACATTAAATAAGCTTGGATAAAATTCTGAAATCAACATGGTGAACAAAGAAAACCCTATCAGTCCACAAGAACCCTGAACCTGTTGAGCAGATTTGTTTATTTTCAAATAGAACATCAGATTTCAGAAAATGTCCGCAAACAAAACTTTCAGATTCCAGAAAATGTTCGCAAACAAAACCCGATGTTTTCCAAACAACTAAATATATAATTTTTTTTTAAATTTAGAATGATTCAGATAAATTATCTCCACATAAATGATGTAATATTCAGACTTTTTTAACTGGTATAATATGTTCATTAAAGTATGGGGAGTTTGTATTTTTGTGTTACACATGAGGTGAACATGTTGATTTAAACATTTTTTTTGCAGCAAATTACCAAGAGAAAAGGGATCTATCTTATATTGTACAACTGGAATCTTACTTCAGAGAATGCAAAATGATCCGTAAGTAAAATTTGGTTTCCAGTGTATGTTCATGATCTGTGTGTTACGTACGAAATATATCATCATATACTCAAACTACTATATAAAGTGTATTTAATCTTTAATTAATTAATTAATAATGAGAAGTTTTAATTTTTATATCATACTGTTATCTTCAATTTCTAGCATATTTATGTTAAAACTTATGAAGTCTGTTATGAGCAGAGAATGCGAGTCTTCATTTCAAGGAGCTACGAACTCGTCTTTTTTCAATCAGCCTGAATATCTTTGGGCATTAAACATTTTGAAGATTTTGTATATTGCTGTTAACCCGGGAACAGTGATATAATAAAACTGTCTTCTTATTGAGCATGTTTCATTGTCATTACTGTATTAAAAATGTAGCCTCATCATTTGTTGATAAGGCAAATAGAAAGATAGATTCAGTCATTATTTGTAAGTATAATTTTTGGATCTATGTGTACTTTTATATGATATAAATATTACCATTACAGACATGAGACGACATTTTAGATTTTACCTGCTTTTCCAGTCAAATGGGGATACTGGAACTTAACTTTCTGTTAAATATCTTAATTGATATAGTTTCTTTGTTGTTATCCAGGTTTCGTAATTTTTAATATTTGAGGAAGAAGTTATAATTAAGTAAATATGATGCTTTTTTTTAATATTGAACACATTTTAATTTTGAGTAAGACAAAAGTTCAAAAAATATAATTTATACTCAAACTAGAGAATCATAAGTCATAACTAATGAATTTTAACCAAAAATATTGTTTGTTTTTTTTTCCAAATTATTTGAAGAACCGGGAAAAAATTTCTATGAGCCAGGTCTTTCATAATTTATGATTGAAGTACACAAAAATAGTTTTTTTGATAAAGACATATGAACATTTTTGTGGCTTTTTTGTTTTCTCATGCAAAAGTATTTTTGCATTCCTTAGATATTTGTCAAAAATTTCTCACATTATTTTGGATGAAATACACGAACGGGATTTAGACTCTGAATTCTTGATAATAATTTTGAAAGACCTACTAAAACAACGACAAGATTTGAAAGTCATACTCATGAGTGCAACGTTGAATGCAGAGCAATTCTCCCAATATTTTGGTAAGTTATAAAACAGAAGTATTATGTAGTAATTTCCATAGATAACACACTCGGTATATGGTTGCTTGCCTGTTTTTCTCTATTTCAGAGTTTGTACTACTTCTCTGTTGGCATAACCAGGTGGTTAGGGCATTCGACTCGCAATCTGCGGGTTGTGGGTTTGAATCCCCATCCCACCAAACATACTCGCCCTTTCAGCTGTGGGGGAGCATTATAATTCAAAACAAACTTCTCTGACAAATATTTCGAGTGGTTGGTTTAATAACAAGAGTATTTCAAATACTGTTAATTCATTCCATTAGGTTATAGATTTATTACATTACAGGTTTTATAAACTGGGCTTCACCATTGATTCAAGAGAATAAAATTATTTTGTTTAAACTATTTCTTGTCCTTTCTTTTACATCTCCAGATTTAACTAATACCTTATCAGTTGCCCTTCACATGTGATCAAGTAAAATTTATTAAGCGAGTTTTGTTGGAATGTAATTAAATATCTCGGATAAATCTGTACACGTATGTCGATGCTTTTGAAAATACTGAAGCTTACAGTTGCTGTTTTTCAAAAGTTTGATGAGGATAGCCCAAAATTAGCAACTGTTACTTTCAGAGTGTATCTTTGATAACCACTATAATTGACTAATAAATTTTCATTGTAGTTTTAAACATTTTCTTGTTGTATTATCTGAAAGCTAACTCTTTTGAACAGATAACTTCCGATTATTATGGAAATGAATATTTGTTACTTAAAAATTTTTAAAGTATAAACAACTTAAAACAGGATTTAAAAAAAATACACCACAGGATACAATGTTTGATGCAACATGTCTTAACCTTGTGTCTTTTGGTGTATTTAATCTGGGTTTTAACTGTTTACCCTTTAATTTTGGAAGAGAACATGTTTTTAGGTACTTACTGAATTTGAAAGTTATTTTTTCCTCATATCTGAAGTTATGTTAATTATGTTTCTTAATTTGTTATGCTTTTTCCAAACGTTATTTGAGCTTTTTAATTCGATATCACCTCCGTGTTTCAGTTGTTTTTTAGATTAATTCATCCCCCCCATTCTTGACTCAATGGTAAGCTAAAGGGCTTATAACACTAAAATTTGTGGTGTGATCCATCCAATTGCCCTGTGCAGCTTTGTGCTTAGCAGTAAACAAACAAATATTGTTAGATTAAATCAGATTAAACTTGTAGTTTCTAATAATTGATTTTTTATGATTATTTTCAATGATTGTGTAATAAAATGTTAAATAGTGTTGTTGGTACAAAATATAAATAATTAACAGATAGATACCCCTTTCTTTTATATACATAGATCTTTTTTATTCGAAATAAATATCGGGAATTAGGAAAGTCAAAAACAAAAGCATATAGCTGAAGCACATATTCCAATTGTTGTATCTACATTATTTATAGTAGCATACAAAAAACTATCGTACTTACATATCTTTTGATGTTTGACATGTCTTTACAAATAATAAGCTTGATGATGATGATTTGAAATAATCAGTTATTGACAGAAAAACAACAACAACAGCAGTATTTACCTTCTTTTTTTTCTGTTTATTATCACAGGAAACTGTCCCATGCTGAATATTCCAGGTTTTACTTTTCCTGTGAAAGAGTATCTATTGGAGGATGTTTTAGAAATGATTAGGTGTGTTTCGTTGCTATACAAAATAATTTGAAGTAAACCAGTTATGACTGCTTATCGTATATGATGGGCTATATGTATAAACACAATTGTGTAAGATTTTATTACTAAATTTTTTTTTTCAAACTTAACAGACAGGTTGATCATAGCCTCTTTTGATATACACTGTTTATGTCATCTGTACTTACACTGATTATAATGCAGGATTCGATTATTTCAAAGTAATTGTAGAATGAAAACAAATATGAGTATAATGTCATTGTTTCTCACAATGCTATTTTATAGATATGAACCAAAGTTCAATAGAAAAAATTCTCAAGAAAACATGACTCCTTGGAAAAGACATACAAAACAAGGCAAGAAGCTGATGGAGAAAGAAAGAGAACGTCAAGAGGCCATGGGTTGTTATCTTCGTACGTTGGAAGGCAGGTAAAAGTCTTCATTATTGAGTTTATCAGTGATGCATGAACTACAACTGTATTTCTTTTCTTTAATATATACTAGACACCGTGTCCCATTGGGTCACCCACTATTCAGAGGTTATGAAGAATTCAAGCTAATTTCGGTATTGCACCAAATTGAAGGTTTATTTTGAGATAATTTAATTAAATATTTCAATCCATTCGTGTTATTCATAATTCAAGAAAATGTATTTGATTGTTGATCGGGATTAAAAGGAAAGACCATTTCATTTTTCAAAGAAGATTGGAACATTGACAGGAGCATAGATTTGAACGAAGAAGTTTCGTAAAGAGCGCGAATGGGAGTGTGATGTAAAATTACTCATGCTAGAAATTTTCATAAAAGTGACCCGAAAAACGTCGGTAACCCGTGGCCCGATTTTA
>NW_013668344.1:129057-130813 GCF_000517525.1 Limulus polyphemus | reverse complement strand
ACAGGCAAATTACAGACATGTGGCACCATCTAGTGTACCTAAATTCATCTAGAAATTTTCATAAAAGTTACCCAAAAACGTCGGTAACCCGTGGCCCGATTTTAACGAAACTTGCTTTATTCTCTCTCTCTTCGATTCGAAATTTGGGTCTTTTACGACCTGGGAGGGTCAGGTTCTAGTAGACCTCTTCCTCCCTACTGTACTGTTATTATATTTTGCTATCTTCTTGGGTTTGGTTTTTGGTTGGCTGGTTTTATTTGATTTGTTGAATTCTATTACTACTTTCCTTTTCAGGGCCATGTCCGTTTTATGTTTTCAAGTTGTATATATTCTGTTTTTATTCTCATTTCATTACAAATATGGCACTATTGTGTGCCGTTTTTGCTGTATTTAATTACAGACAAACAATCTCAGAGTTTTAGTAGTATATAGATTACATTTGCAGGAGTATGCGTTTTATTTGCAGACAAGTAACTATTTATTAACGCAAGTGCTCGTCATTAATTTTTATTCAGCTTATTGGTTTATATGTTGTGCAGGAATTCACAGCAATTTGAAATTCAATTAGTACATTCTATGTTATTTTTACGTACAGCTATTATAGCTGTGTTTTTAAGCTATTTGATTTTTTTATTTATCCAAGATGAGGATTTATACTTCACTCGGCAGTTAACCGTGTACAATTCAGGATCTTGTGTTTTCATAGGATGGCGTATGACCATGTTTTTTAAAACTCTCTTAGATCATCTATAAAATGAAACTACATCTGAAATTTTCAGACTTGGAATTTTGTGGGATATATATAAACTTTATTGACGTTTGGTTTCGAATAAAGTGTGGAAATTCAAAAATGGTAGTATATTACTTCCTGTCTGGAAAGCGTTAAAATTAAAGTAACCCCCAATATCAAGCTTTGGTAGGGTTGTGGTAGTCCTTTGTACTCTATGTTATTAGATACTGTTAGTAGTCCAAGTCCCTAAAATTTTATTCCATCTTACGGGTATAAAAGAGATACCATTAAACCTCATAGCCACATCTGTAATAACTATATATTTTATCTTGCATGTGTGGCATTGTCCTCGTATGTGTACTGTTTTGTTCATATATTCTAAACACATTCAATGGAGTATAAAATATTGAAATAATTCCTGAAACTTGAAAAATCATAATATTACACTTTTGTTACAAATCAATTTGTCGATAGGAATATAAAACATTATTCAAATTCCTAAAGGAAACCTATATGACTACAAATATGTATCTATACGTTAGCTAAATACTACACAGTGAAATATTGCAATTTATGTCATTGCTTACCTTTAGATATAATTTCTTAATAAATATGAACTTATGATTTTATTGTCAGTTTTATTATGTAAAGTGCTTCCCAGTAGTTTAGTATCTGATGTTTAAATAATTCAAGAAGTGTAAAGTCTTTGCCTATTTTTTTGAGCATAAGTTCATCATCCTGTACATGTGGTATTCAGAGCATAAGTTCGTTATCCTGCACATGTGGTATTCAGAGCATAAGTTCGTCATCCTGCACATGTGGTATTCAGAGCATAAGTTTGTCATCCTGCACATGTGGTATTCAGAGCATAAGTTCGTCATCCTGCACATGTGCTATTCAGAGCATAAGTTCATCATCCTGCACATGTGGTATTCAGAGCATAAGTTCATCATCCTGCACATGTGGTATTCAGAGCATAAGTTCATCATCCTGCACATGTGGTATTCAGAGCATAAGTTCATCATC
>NW_013668344.1:127400-128743 GCF_000517525.1 Limulus polyphemus | reverse complement strand
TATGTAAAGTGCTTCCCAGTAGTTTAGTATCTGATGTTTAAATAATTCAAGAAGTGTAAAGTCTTTGCCTATTTTTTTGAGCATAAGTTCATCATCCTGCACATGTGGTATTCAGAGCATAAGTTCATCATCCTGCACATGTGGTAGTGCAGGATGATGAACTTATGCTCTGAATTTCAAATTCATATCACTTTGGTCATGAGTCTAATCCCCCTGTGGAGGATCGAGCCAATTTCAAGGGATGGCTCAGGTAGTTTTAGGATTTGGAATGAGTTGGGGGGGGGGGGTCCCCTATGAATGGTGTTTGTATTTTTGTCTATAACTTGTGTAGACATATATAGAATTCCCTTTGTTCAGTGTAGACATTTCAAAGAAAGACTACCCCCAACCCCCAGCAAAGCCAGAAAAAAAATTGAGAATAAAATTTTGTTTATTTGTTCAACTGTACTTATGTGTTTCATTACCAAGTTTGAAATTATTACCTGCATATTTCCACAGACTTCTGAATTTATCTGTCAGGTATCAGTGGACCTGAATACCACATCCCATTGGTGTATACAACTTTACCTGAGTAAAAGGATTATTACATCTTCGCAACCTTTCAACATTTGGGTAACAAAAATGTCATACTAAATGCAGAACACCTGCAAGATAATTTAGAAAAATTTATCTGAACATATTTGGATAAAGATGTATTCTAAACTAGTTATGGCAGAGTGAAATTTATGACTATTATAATCATTACTCATGTCGAAGTAAGTCTTATGAATGGCATAGTAAGTCAAATGTATTATTAATTATCACTGTTAGAATTAATGTTTGTGTTCAAGTTTAATTATCAGCAATTTGATAATTATATAAATACAGTATTAAGGAAAATTATTGTATAAAATGTGCTACATCTGTTTAATTAAATCTAAAAGGAACTTTAATATGTAACATCCAGTTTGTTTACATTTCTTTCAATGTGAAAAAATAGCTTTGTATATATTTCTGAATGTGTTTTTCTGCAGGTAATATTTTTTTGTGTGTGTGTGTGTGCTTAATTTATATATTTTTTCATTTGTGCAGTTATTCTTCACAAACAATAAAAACCCTGTGGGACATAGATGAAGAAACTATTGACTTAAACTTAATTTTCAGCCTTTTGAGATACATTTGTATAAAACAAGGGGTAAGATTTGAAAAAGAGTAGAATTTAGTATGAAAATAAACCTATAAACAAACTATAGTCTCCTGGCAAGGAGTAAATTTTGGAAAAGACTAGAATTTAGTATGAAAATAAACCTATAAACAAACTATAGTCTCCTGGCAAAGGGTAAGTTTTGGAAAATTGTATAATT
>NW_013668344.1:114315-126508 GCF_000517525.1 Limulus polyphemus | reverse complement strand
AAACAGTGGAATTTAGTATTAAAAAAACTTCAGCTTTATTATACTGAAAAGGATTTTAAAATTGTGTTCATGGCCAAATAAGATGTATTAGATCAATATAAAAGATTGATACCTATATATCAGTTATCCTTTCTTGCAGTTTTTCGTGTAATGGATATGGTGGGTCTGAAATGCAATAAAAGTTTAAAATAATAGAAATGAATTTTATCATTTATAAACCTGTAAGCTTAAAAGTATTACATTGGTTGTGGTCTTTCTTTTTTTAATATTAATGAAATGTGATATTCGTGTTTATCTAGGAAGGAGCAGTATTGGTATTTTTACCTGGCTGGGAACATATTAGTAAGCTTCACAAGATTATCAATGATGACTCTATGTTCAACTCATGTGAGTTCTTTAATTTTCCAACATAATGTATGAATCTTTTTTTTGCATGTGTGTCATTGAAGTAAGTTAATATTTTGTGAACCATGTTTTTGCAGTTTAACTATATGGGGCTGGTCAATGTGACCGACCTTGTAACCATGGAATAGCCATCAAAGTTTTCATACTATAACGTTTTATAGGGAATATGCTTCTTCCCAAAATTTGGCAACTTTTCAGTAAACATTACAAATCAGGTTTTTTAGTTAAGTTTTCTTACTAAAAATTTGTCTGCAAATATATGAAATCAAAGTGTTGTCTGCTTCAAGTGCAAAGTGATTTTCATGTTAAGATTAAAAATACTTTCTTTATCAGAAAATTTTCGAATTTCATTTGCGTAATCTCTAAAAACTTCTTAAATAAATATCAAACGTTTTTATTCAGTAAAATGTTATATTCTATCTTATTTTCTTTACCTAATTCTATGTAGACACGGTCAATTTGACAGATCTTGTAACTACCATAAAAAAAAAGTACAAAATAAATCAAAATAATTTTTTTTTTTTTCACTTTCTAGAATGACTGCAGATTGTAAGGGAAAATTACAGTTGTTTATCCTAAATATCATGAGGCTCATAACAGTCTACATCTGTTTCTATTTAATTATATTGTTTTATTGCCCTTTGAGCTGTGTCTAACTAGCAATCCTGTCATACAAGTTATAAGTTTCTCAGCAAAAGTATTGCTTTTGTTACAGTACTCAATGACGTAACACACAAGCTGCTCGAGAGTGTACGTGATGAAAATTTAATCCCTGGATGAAAATAACTTAACCCTATCTCATAAAATTCAAAAATTAATTGTTTATCTAAAATATGTAATGTTTTGTGAACAAAATGAAGGGAGTAATTATAATTGGGCCAGTAGAATAATTGAAAAAAAATAATGTTTTGAGTCTTGATTTGTATAATAATCTTTTCATTCATTTAGCGAGGTACTTGATTATTCCTCTCCACTCCCTTATGCCTACTGTTAATCAAAAAGCAGTTTTCAACAGACCTCCACCTGGTGTTAGAAAGATAATTTTGGCTACAAACATTGCTGAAACTAGGTGAGTAAATCTGTTTATTAAATTAAAAATAATTTATAATATAAATGTTATTTTTATTAACCTTAAAAAAAGGTTCAGAAAAATTAACTCTATAAATTTATTGATGGGAATCCATTAGGTTTTTTTATAGTAAGAGTGTTTTATAGGAAGTTTGATATAAATCTTAAGTTGTTTTTATATAGAATGATATGTTAATCGTAAGATGTTTCTTATATTTCAAGACAATCTGATTAAACCAATCTCAAAATTGCATCTGCAAAAGTGGCATATAGTTTGCTATTCATCATTGCTTTAATTCCTTTATGTGGTCTTCACTTAAATAATTATATATGTCTGACTGACTTGCTGTTACTTTGAATTAGCCAACCAATCCTATGTTGGTTCCTAATTGAACTGTAGACTTGTGTATCACTAGCATTGACTTTCTTGGTTAAACAACGTATCATGGAGTACATCCTCCTGAGATTCAGAAAATTATAGTTTAAAATCATGACACAACAGTTATGTCATATAGTTATTTTTTTATACTACCTTTTTTTAGTGGATGTCCTCTAATATAGAACAGTTTTCAGTGAACTATTACTGTGGGTTTTATGTCAGAGGTCTTTAGTGGACCTGATGCCTTGTACCACCACATATTTGTAAACAGCATTTGCTCTCTTTAAATATGTCAAAATTGTTTAAAATCCACAAAATACTTACTGAATATCTTCTATTTTTTACAGGTCTTTTCTGTAATTATTCTTTCACTTTCAATAATTATCCATTATTCCATTTTGTCTGTAATTCTAATTTTTTCTACGCCATAAGTCAATTTCATATTTAGAACATTCCTTTTTAAAACCGACCTGTAAGAAGGGGAAATATCCATGATGTCAGTAGTGACTAGAATAGATACCCACATTTTAAGTAGAAGGGTCTACCGTAGGTACCCCTGATGTGAGGAGGGTCTACCGTAGGTACCCCTGATGTGAGGAGGGTCTACCGTAGGTACCCCTGATGTGAGGAGGGTCTACCGTAGGTACTCATAATGTGAATCACAGAATCTGTGAAGATATTCTGAAGTGGATCAAAGAGTTGTCTAATAACTATTTCAACAGCCACATATTCTATTTTACAGTCAAATCACAGAATCTGTGAAGATATTCTGAAGTGGATCAAAGAGTTGTCTGATAACTATTTCAACAGCTTCCTACTATACACTACTTGCTACGTGTCTCAAACAACATACCTTCCAGCTCTACCTTTACGTTGTCGAGCATTAGCTAAGGCAACCCACTCAGGTTTGAGGGTGGCAATATTATTCTCAACATCAAAGTTACTAATCTTGATTTTTCCACTGTCTATCACAAACACTATATCATCAATAGTTATGCTACAAGGAAAAGGAAAAGTTTGAAATAAGTACACTTGAATTTGTGGAAGCACTTGAATTAAGAACAAAATATAAAACACGCACACAAGATAAATAAAACAATTGTAGAAGGATACATAAAAACAAGAAAACTTTGTTTGCTGGAGTTAGTTTTAGCAATATTCAGTGTTCAGTTATTCTGCAGTTGTTCTAGTCTACATGATATTTTGTTTCACTAAGATATTTGGCAACAGTTGAAGCTGTGCTTCTCTCGAGATGGCCAAGCCATCCTTGCATACAGACAAATCACAGAATCTGTGAAGATATTCTGAAGTGGATCAATAAGTTGTCTAATAACTATTTCAACAGCCACATATTCTATTTTACAGTCGAAACTGGAGAATCTGAATGATTTAGGAAGCCCTCTGTATCAGAAAGAAACAACAAAAAACAAAGGTTTCTTATCAGACTTATTACAAACTAACAACCTGTGGATACCAGTAGTTTATTATCAAAAAAATACCTTGTGAGTAATACTCACACTGACAAGATTGATAGTACGGCTACACCATTCAGCTTGTATTAACATTTACACACGCAAGAACCTTAGATTTGACAGAGATCAAAGTGGGTCAAAACCTTGTCTAATCACCATTCTTTCAAGCAAGTGGTTCATTTTAATGATTTTTGTAAGCTGTATGTCCAGTGTTGTTTTCAGTCTTACAGGTATTGTAATTATCTTATTAAAAAAAAAGAAGTAGATGCAGAAAAGTATGTTTTTTTAACAGACCTTTTGTAAGTTAAGCTGACAATAATATACAGTAATTACTGTACTTTAATACTAAATTTGAAAGTACGGAATATTAACCCCATAGCTTTCGGTACTGCGTATGGTACTGCATTACTTTCAAAATTTAATTAAACCACTTTACTGTCAATATACTTCAAGGAAAGTAACATTATAATGTATGTTATGATTTGAATTTTTATGGTATCTAAGTTTTAATTACTTTGTTACAAAAAATACTTAAACTGCAGTTTTCGTGTCACGTGCTATCTTATGCATCAAAGGGCCACATAGACCTACACTGCCATCTGGACACTCATCTACATTGTGGCTAAGAGTGAACTGCTTCAACAGTCGAGATTTTTAGTGGCACGTATTTAAAGTCTCACAACTGTATTCACTGGAAAAGAGAAATAGATGTCCCAACTTTTGATGCGTGCCATGCCCACTTTCTATACACTGCCTTGAAATCTACAACGTACGTGTAGTTAGTTGACACAAGTGTATATATTCATTAGAAAGAGCTCAGTTTACACTATACTGCACCAATAGTTAATTTGAAATTGGCGTGCAGTTTTTGGATTGAAGTAGATGTATATATATGTTGTCTGCTTGATCGACACTATAGCACCTTACCTAGATTGACAGTTAAATTGTACTTAAGCCTTACTTTTACATTTTAGTTAATTATATATTATTTATGTTTTAAAAATCATACTTGAAAGGTTTAATGATTTTTATAAGTTAAACTTGTTGTCACTTGGATTGTGAAAATGTATAGACAAGATGGTATCATTCGCATGTGCAAAGCATTAGTTGAAGCGAGTTTCTTTACGGGAGTTGCCGTATAATAATAATAATAATAATAATAAAATCCCAGCGGGCACCAGTTGATTGATGTATCAACATAAATAATAAAGGAAAAGAACTGGAAAGGAAAATTAAAAATAAACTATAAGTGAAAAGATAAAGACGTGAAATTATGCAGATTAAAAAAACAAGTTCCAAAAGACTTCTATAGAGAGCTAAAAGATATTTACATATATATATTTCTTAATTTTAAACATTTCATTGCATTGTATGTTGATGATAACTAGGGTTAGTTAATTAGAACAAGTGAGAGTAAGTAAAAGGATCATTTTTGATTACCTAACAGGATTACCTAACAAGTAGATTTCAAAATAATACTTTGCCTGAAAAGTGATTGTTATAGTTTTATATTTATTGAAAACAAAAACTATTTATGAAGAAATATTAATATCAAAATGTGACACTAAACAACTGGAGCCTATTTCTTTTAGGTCTTCAAATTATCAAACCATATCTTACTTTATTTATTATAATATAACTTATGAACATTTTTTTATTATTATGATTTGACGCACTGTTAATAAGCCATGGTTTGAATTTATTTTTATAGAGTGAAAAAAATGTCACATATAGTTCAGGGTTATGATTCATTCCTATAATACTGGTAGATTGTTACTTTTAAGAGTAAAAATCTGTTTTTCATAATGTCATTTCTTTTACTATTATAGACTACAAGATATAATAACCTGCTTTTCAAATAATATTCGGTACAGGTTTAAATTTTGTCTCTTTTTGAAATAGTATAGATGGTAGAATATTGTTAACATATAGCATAAGAATATAGAATTTCTCAACTAGGGTTCAAGAAGGAATATGTTACCATCTATACTCCAAGCTTACGGAATCACAGCTGCAAAACTATCAACTTCCTGAGATTTTGAGAACAAGACTGGAAACTTTATGTTTGAGAATAAAGGTGAGTAGTATTTGTTCTAGTGATACACAGTGTCTAAGGAGTTCAACACAAGACTTTTAGAAGACTACAGTGAAATGCACTCCTAAGAAAAAAAACAGACTACTTGACATTAAAAGATTCTGGTCATGGCTTGAGATTTTCCCCTCCTTATCTATTCTATGATATCCTTAGGTTCACTGATTTCCCTTTAAGTAATTGGGTAGGATCTGCAGTAGGAGGTTTGACGGAAATTTATTATGGGTTTGAGTACTCTTGCATTTGACAGAGTTGTGAGAAAGAGACTGAAAACAATTTAAACAGTCTTTGTTCAACACTTAAACTCTATAAACATTTACAAATGCATGAGATTAAAGACTATAAGAGACTTATGAAGAACTAGTTAACTTGTTCAACTTAGGAGAGAATTTTATTAGATAAACAAGGAACTTAAATTTTGCTTGCCAAACTGAGGGCTTAAGCTTGAGAAAAAGAACTGACTGAGAGAGTATATACAAATAACTATAATGCTGTCCTTCCCATTGTGCCTGTGTTACCCACATCACTGATGTTCATTTCCATTGAAAATTAATGGAAGATGTAACCTCATGGTATCACTCAACCTGCTAGTTGAAAATATCACTGTCTTCCTTTACATGGTGTATTGGATGTGAGGAGGGGCTACCATAGATCAGCAGTCTTTCTCATGAGAAAGCATGTGTGATACCATAAGGGAATGACTTAAACAATAGGTAACCAGGGCAAAAGGAATTTAGCCATTTCATTGACCAAGTTACTACATTAAAATCCTACATGTGTTTACTTGTTCACTTTACCAAATAAAGGTTGTATAAAATACTTAGTGTTCCTGCATATGAAAATATTAAAATTAACTGCCCAAATATTGCCTGTTGTTTGGTTTACTGGACATAGAATTGAAGGGTTTGTTGCTCATGCAGCTAAAATGCATTTTTCATTTTTGGGCCATGGGTGTGTTACGACTGATGATGAAATTCCACTGTTCAAATAGAGTAGCCCAACAGTTGGTTAGCTGCCTTCTCTGTAATTTATCAGTTAAAAATTAAGGAAAGCACAAATAACCAACATGAAATCAATCAAAACTAACTTGTTACATATTTTAAACTTCATGTCATAATAACAATTCAAACTATTTCAACAGTTTGTAACTGAAAATTTTGGAATTGATATTTTTCCATTTTGTTACATTTATTCAGAGTAATTTGCAAAGAAAAATTAAAAAAAATTTGAACTATCATTTCTGTACAACTCCAAGAAGTCTGCCCTGTAAATAACACATTTTAAAAATTATTTAGAAGTTTTATTTACATCCTAAAGTGTAGGGATACATTTGCTAAGAAACGATATTTTCTTGAAAATTCAATGATTCATATCTTGTTTCTTATGTAGTTTTCCTTCTCTGAAAGTAGTTTTATTACTACAACCCTTTGTCACCCTTTTATGATGTCACAGTATGTGGTCTTAACAACTACTAATGACACCCAGCTTTAAAAAGTGGTTGTGGGCAATATTCAAATACATTTGGACAAAGAATATTATAAACTTTTCATGTCAATGTAGAGTAAGTAAAGAGACAGTAATTTATGGTTTCTCAAGACAGTGACGAACCTGCGAATATGAAATGAGGAATCTAATAAGAAATTTAAAACACTTGGGAACAAACCAGAAATATGGGACTTTTTCTATAGTTTCTTTAGATACTCTTTTTCATTCCCAAAAATGTGTTGAATTAGATCTATCTGAAAGCTACAGAATTTTTTTTTTTATATAAAAAGATATTACTTATATCTAGTTGGATTTAGTGAGTACGTTTGGAGATGACAAAAGTTTCTCATGACTCAAAACCATATAAATAAAAGGATAAAAGAACTTTATAGTTATTGAAAAGAAATTGTTTTTATGATATATAAATTGAACTTGATCAAGTAAATTGTTAAGAAAAATCCAATGCACCATATTCAAAGGTGAAGTACTAGATAAGAAATAGATTTTTTTTTTGAGTTTTTGACATATTTTATGTGATTTTTAACCAGAAGTGGTGACTAAAGCATTTGGAAAAATAAAATATCAAAAGAAATATGTTAATAGATATGAAATAAGTTGAAACTGATTCAATATATGAAATGAAACCTTCTGATCAACAAAATTTAAAAAATTAAATTCTAATACAAAAGGAAATTTTTTTGTTATAAACGGTATCTTCTAACAAAATTTTTGAATTTCACAATGTAAAAAAAAAATTATAGAAATTACTAATTAACGTTATACAGTTTTTTTCTTAAGCTTGAATAAAAAACTATTTAGTAAGGTTGTACTAAGATTCTTGCAATTTATTGAAGTATTTTCACTATGAGAAGGGAAAAAAAGTCAAGGTTATGCTCCTGGTTATGGCCCCTTCACAGTAGTTACACATTGTTAGGATAAATGTTAGAGACAGTCTGAAATTGTGTAATATGAACGTATGAACAGGCTGAAAGTTTGTTGTTAGTTATTTCTGGTTAGTTTACTTGTTCTCCTAAAAATTAAGTTAAGGTTTCATGCAACTTTATTTATGGAGATTTGACAAACAGCTGTATGATGAGTACTTAATAGTTTGATGTGGCAGTAGAAACTCTGCTAATTTGAAAGATAATGTCTATTTGAAGTGACTAGTGGAAAAATAACCTTAGTTGAGATGCAGAATATTAAAGTTGCACAATGTATGTATGTATCATTGTCCTTTGGTCTAGTGGTATAATAACATGTGAAGTAAATTCTCACATTACCCTATTTATGTTTACAGTTTCTTAGGAAAATGTAGGTTTTATTATTAAAGATATCTTGTATTTTTGTACCAACCTATGATATATTAAGTACTAGAAAGTAATAATATCATACATGTTATGTGTTATTCTCTTCTGTTCATGTTTTACAGATACTAAAATTAGGAAAAATTGAAGTATTCTTGAATAAAGCAATGCAGCCTCCTGATCCAAAAGCTTTGGAACTGTCTATTAATTTACTAGAAAAACTGGTAAGTCTGTTTGTGATCACTGTTGTATTTCTTCACACTTTATGAATCAATGTATTGTAATTTGTCTACACGTAACATTTTTAAACCAGTTTGTTGTATATTCCAGCCAATGTTTTGTAAGCCATTAAACAAACACTATGTAGACTTGTTTAAAAATTATATTCTAAGGATTATATTTTAAACAGGGGGGCAAGCATGCATAAGAGGCTTTGGAAGGCTTAGCCTCCCCAGCTGGGTGAAGGAGAGAGCCCCCCGATCACCTGTTGTGGACAAACCAACAGCTTACCCAAATTAAATGGCCCTTACAGAGCATTATTCTCACCAACTCGAAAATATTACTTACTATATGTGACAGAATAGCCTACCGAAGCAAGAGCTCAAGCACTGCCGTCTGATTTACCTGCAACAATTTGAGTTGGCAATATGTTGAATGACTTTCAGTATCACTTTCTGTGTAGACCATCAAGCACGTTATCATGAAAGAAATTATGTCTATGCCCCATCAGCTCTAGTTGTTCAGTATACAGCTTGATTTACATTTCAGATATCAATAAAGTTTGAACCTAAAAGTTTGGTAAAAAAAAAACAACCTTTAAGCTTGAAGAAATTTGGTAGTGAGTAAGTAGATACTGTCAGTATTAGCTGTATCATTGAAATATTGTTTTTGGAAGTTGATAGAGGAACAGTTAAAAGAGAGGTTGGCAATGTTGTTGTTATTAAAATATTTTATCACATTTGTTACTATAAAAAGGTCAGTGGTTTGCCACCTTTGGTTTTATTCATCATACAACCTGTTTATCTCTTAAATACTTCATATAAAATAGCAGTTTAATAAATAACTCCAAAATGTTAAGAGTTACTCTCAAACATGCTGCTTAGAAACAAATGGTTATGTATTACAGAATGCCTTAGATGAAAAAGAGAATCTCACACCACTGGGATTCCATCTAGCTCAGCTTCCTCTGGACCCTCACACGGGAAAGATGATTCTGATGGGAGCTATCTTCTCTTGTCTTGATCCCATTCTTACTGTTGCTGCCAGCCTTAGCTTTAAAGATGCATTTGTTATACCCCTGGTGAGATTTTATTGACAGTTTGTACAATAAAAACACAAAATTATAGGTTATTCTGACAAATATTCCTTTTAAGTTTATCGTGAGTGATTAATACACAAATAAAAGTATATTTATGAAAGTTAGTTGATACCAAAAAACGAACTTAAACATTAATAAGTTTTTTTTGTTAAGCATGTGTTTAATTACCTTAGAAATATTATTAAATGAGGTTAAAAATGTACTCTGTTATTTTTTCAAATGCAAGCTTAATTAAGTGTGGTATAATGAAGTGGTATTTCTTGCTCCTGATAGAGCCCATGTTATGTTTTTTTTCCTTTATTCACGCTAATCATTTTATATTTTAAACATAGAGTGTACAGAATGAACTATATACTCTATTAAAACAAAAAGGTTACATTAAATTGAAGCAAATGGCCAATAAATTTGAAAGCTCGGTTATATTAGTCTCTTTATTCTTCTTATATAGAAGTTTTCTAAGATAATTTTTGTTCTGATTTCCTACAAAACCTGCCTCAAATGTTGATGTTAAGTGATTTCCAACCTTGTTATCATGTAAGGAAATTATCAGTAATTATAAAGTATCTTGATGAAATTATCTAAACGTATATTTTGTTAATTTTTTTAAGGTTTTAAAGTAGTGAGATTTGTATGTTTTTATTCAGGGAAAAGAAGAACAAGCTGACCAGAAACGTAAACAAATAGCACGAAACTCAAAAAGTGACCATCTCATGCTTGTGCAGGCCTTTCAATGTGAGTTTATACGCATGGTTTACACTACAATTAATGATCTAAGGTTGTGCATTTAAAGGCATCCCTATGCTCATGTGCTTTATTTTAAGTGTTAAAGTTTTTCTTGAGAAGGGGAGATTGAGATAAGGTGAGATTTGTACATATAATTCTGATGCTTTAGCCAACAAAGTTACTTGTATTTCCTTTCATTGGTTATTAAGGACATACTTTGTCTGGAGATGAAGACCATGGTTAACGGTTTTCAAGGTAGTTGGTTAAAAACATATTCTTGGTTAACAAAGACTGGAGCTGGAATTCGGAACAATTTTAATTTTCACTTTTAAAAAAAAAAATCCTTCTTACTTGAAAGTATACTGCCCTTAAAGTTGACTTGTTACACTTGGCACTTTTAAAAATAACAACAACAAAGAAATGGCATGACTCATTCTGAACTTTACAAGATTATTGGCATATCTCAACAGTTTTGTCAAATTCTGTCTTTAATAACCAATCAATGAAGTAAAAACTAAGGCACATAACATTCTAGACCTAGCAGCTTGGTTATTTTAAGTACCTATCTGGTAATCAGTTAAAATTCATAAGTTCAAATTATCTCTGATCTCAATTTTCACTTGCTCAGAAAACTTTAATTTGTAGTAATACATTTTAGGGTAGAAAAGTAACTGAAGCATTTGGAAAGCTTCATATTGGAACTCCAGGAAATATTCACTTAATGTAAACTCTGGTAATCACTGATTTATAAGCCTAATTCACTAAAATGCTAATCAGCTCTTTCTTAAAATTAGAAGGTATAAAGCTGTTAAATGTTTAATATTTAAATACAGAAATGATAATCAAGAGTTTACTTATTTGCACTGTAAGCTTTATGCTTGACTACTTCCAGTTGAAGATATTAATAAAACCTGTTTGCTCTTTAAGCTGTGGAGGCATTATCATGTGATGATCAATCTCACTATTCACTGGTAGAGTAACCCGAGAGCTGGAGGCCTATCGGCGCTAGCCATCCATAGTTCTCAAGTGATAGACTACAGGGAAGGCAGCTAGTCAATGCTACTGACAGCCAGCTCTCAGTTACTCTACCAGTGAATAGTGAGATTGATCATCACATGATAATGCCTCCATAGTCAATGCTACTGACAGTCAGCTCTCAGTTACTCTACCAGTGAATAGTGAGATTGATCATCACATGATAATGCCTCCATAGTCAATGCTACTGACAGCAGACTTATTAAACGTCAAGCTCTAGCTATGGATGCTTTTGGGACAACAGTAACACGATAAAGTTCTGGGATTGTAGTAATAGACTTATTAAACATCAAGCTCTAGCTATGGATGCTTTTGGGACAACAGTAACACGATAAAGTTCTGGGATTGAAGCGTTTTTTTGTTTGGTGAATTTCATTCAAACCTACTCATTACTACAATCCCAGAACTTTATCGTGTTACTGTTGTCCCAAAAGCATCCATAGCTAGAGCTTGATGTTTAATAAGTCTATTATTACAATCCCAGAACTTTATCGTGTTACTGTTGTCCCAAAAGCATCCATAGCTAGAGCTTGATGTTTAATAAGTCTGTTACTTCAGAACTATGGATGGCTAGCGCCGATAGGCCTCGAGTAGGTTTGAATGAAATTCACCAAACAAAAAAAACGCTTCAATCCCAGAACTTTATCATGTTACTGTTGTCCCAAAAGCATCCATAGCTAGAGCTTGACGTTTAATAAGTCTGTTACTACAATCCCAGAACTTTATCGTGTTACTGTTGTCCCAAAAATATCCATAACTAGAGCTTGACGTTTAATAAGTCTATTACTAAATATTTTGGTAAAGGATTATTAGGAATAATTTAATGTTATGATTTGAGTTATGATAAACAAAAGTGAGTGTATTGATGTGAGTGTAAACAAAAGTAGCTAAACAAAAGTGAGTGTATTGATG
>NW_013668344.1:107177-113319 GCF_000517525.1 Limulus polyphemus | reverse complement strand
TCTCTCTATATATATATATATATATATTTATTTGAAGTCAAAAATTTTATATTCCAGGCTTTTTAAATTGTTCAGCAAGTTTTACAGATTTTTTTAGATGATGCAAATGTTTAGAATTTAACCTCTCATGATTCAAAGGCCCAAATCTTAACTACATCACACGTTTCTCAAGCTTAATAAAATGAATACAAAACCAGTTTAACTCTGTAAAAATTTCCTAAAAACAAGGAAATCTGTATGGCTTGCTCTAATTGTTTAACTTGGCAAGGAAAGTTCTTTTGAGATACTTAAAGGTTGAGATGTGTGTGTAAAAAAGTGTGAATTATCATAAAATTAAAGTTGGAATTGATCTGAAGTTTTTCATTTTAGGGTTGGGAAGCTGCTATGAAGAGAGGCTACGATCAGCGCTACTGTTGGGAAAATTTTTTATCACATAGCACTCTCAAGGTATGCACTATTTTGACATCAATGAAACAAGAACTGTATAGATGGCTATGTTTTATATTATTTTGAGAAATGCACTATGTTATAAAATAACCTATTGTCCAGTTATATGTATTTACGTAATATCAAAAACAAACTTAGAAGTTGTTTATTTTGTTATGTTTGAAATTTTCTTACTTTGATTACCAAATTAAGAAACACTTTTCTTGCTGTTCCCTTAACAGACGGCAGCGTGTTAAGTGTTTTTTTATTCCATCATTAAAAAAGATAATTATTTGTCTTGGAGTACTATTGAAAACATGTATTTAATATATTGGAACACTTTCATCATTTTTCTGCCTCTTGTATGGAATATTATTATATAATTATATCATATCTGCTTAGTTCGTCTATATTATGAAATAATATTTAACTGTATATTGTTTGTATTGTAAGAAAATATTTTAACTGTTTGAAACAAGATTTGTCTAATTTATGAAAGAATATTAACACTTCATTTCTGTATTGTTTGTTGTCTCTATTGTAATATTGAGTTTGCAGAGGGTTAAGTATGCTGTATTGAAACGATTTTGAATATTCAAATCAGGAAGTCATGCAACTGCCATGGCTGATGTAAGGACATCATGGATCAACATGATCAGAACTACATTTTAATGTTGGTTGTGTGATGCCACCTGATGGTTTGGATGCTCAACTCATCGATCCACAAATTCAATTTCCATTACCAAACACATTCATCCATTTAGCTGTGGGGACATTATAACGTGATGGCCAATCTCACTATTTGATTAGAGTAGTCCAAGAGTTGTCAGTTGCTGGTGTTGACTAGCTGCCTTCCCTCTAGTTTATAGTGAGAGCTGTTGACTAGCTGCCTTCTCTCTAGTTTATAGTGACTGCTGTTGACTAGCTGCCTTCCCTTCCCTCTAGTTTATTACTACTAAATTAGAGGCAGCAAGTGCAGCTAGCCCTTGAATAACTTTGAGCAAACAAAAGCCATCAATAATTTATCGGTTTTAGGAAGTTTATATAACAGACTTTTCCAATGATGCAAGATATTCATACACTCAGATTTGGGATTTAGAATTTTCAAAATGGGGATATCCATTGTAATTTAAGGTGTTGGATAACAAAAGAGTATGGATCATCTTGGGGGCAGCACCATTCAGAAAGAAGCCTACAACAAGTTGTACCTCAGTTATGGTAAGCAAAATTACAGCATCTTGTAACAGTGCACAACATAATTAAGAAGAATCTCCATATTGAAAAGTGACACAAGTTGTTTCCATGACATTCAAGAAAGGAAGAGCAACTACAGAAAAGAGTGTGAACAGTACTTAGCCAGGAAAAAACAACCGTGAGTGATGACCCTCTACAAAGCGCATGTACCTTGATAACAGTAACAAGTCTTGTACCATTTTGTACTGGTCATTGTTTCAAAAAAGTTCCAAAAGTAATACACGACATGTCCCTAAACTTTTTTCTAAGGAATTTGTGATCACCACTGGATATGGCACCGGGGGACAAATTAGAGATTGGAAAAGTGGATACAGAAGTCAAAGTGTGAACTCTGCTTACTAACAGACGATTGTCCTGGATTCCCTTTTACCTCACAGAAGTACTGGGTTTGTATGGAATCTAGGACAACAGGGTATGGTATCTCCAAGATAAGTCTTCCAATCATACCTCCTGTTCAACTGTTGCACACCTCAAGAAACTAGAGAATGAAATGAATATTCATGATATTATATAAGAATACATATCAGTCAAGTCGCCAGACTCTGCATCTATGGATTTCTGTGGGATTGGACTATTGAAAAGGGTGTTGAGAAACCACCATACTTGTATACTAGATAGATTATGGACAATAAAAAAAGATAAGTGATGTGTTTTGGGTCATGATAGAATTATGTCAAAAGTCTTTTGCCTTTTACATTGAAAACTATGCTGCAGGGCTGTTGTTGAAATGCTCAGTCGTCAATTAGAATATGACTGGACATGGCAACATGTACTTTAATGATGTGGTGAACCAACAATATAATTTTAACATAACGTAATCAACCTGTGTATTCATTATATGTCTTAGGAAAGGAAATTTATTTGGCTGTTCTATTGATATTTATTTAAAACTAGGATGGGGAAGATAATGTTGCGGGCTATTTTGAATCCTTTAATCTTGCAAATTCTTGGAATATTAAAGAAAACTTATTTAGCTGCACCAATTTTTCTATAGAAAAACGTTTGTAAAGTTATATCAGATCTTTTTTTTTAATCTGTGTGTTTTGGTTAATTGTGTAGTTTTGTATCCACTGTGTTTTAACTGTATCAAATGCCTGTTGCTTATATTTAAAATGAATATTTATTTAACTCTATACTTGTATATAAGATAGTAATGTTTAATACAAAAACCTTGTAATTATAAATCTCTTCACAGGAAAGATATTTTGCTTACTGGATTATTTGTCTCTTGTTCAGTCAGTGGATTTGAACACTAATGTGTTTATTCCTTTACAGATGTTGGCAAATTTGAAGAAACAGTTTACTCAGTATCTTCATGAACTTCAATTTCTTCACTGCGATGATCCTAAACATAAAGATTTCAACAGAAATTCAGGTATTCACTAGTTTAGCTCCTTTGATATGAATGTGCTTACATTTTCACAGATTTTGTAAAATTCAAGTTTTTAATAGTGCTCTATGAATTTTGACTGTAACTGGTAATATCAAAAAAACATCTTTATTTATGGAAGTTTCAGAATTGCTCCAATTACATCACCAGTGTTAAAAATCTCAAAAGTTAGTTCAAAATATTCTAACTACAAAAAAACTACATTAGCTATTAAGTGAGTATTTTCTTTTTGTGCAATAAGTTTAGAAAGAACAGATTTAAATGGTAACAATATAATAGAATGTGCGATGAAACATGCAGCATACATATGAAAAATATTGTTAAGAGAAAATATTATAAAAAAAAGGATTAAATATAAGTATAAACACTTAGAATCTGGAATTAAATTAAAGACAACATTAAATAATAACATCAACTCCTTCCTATTGCTATTAATTTAATCAATTATAGATTCAGTGTTTTTATTTATTATCATTGTTTTTTTTTAAATGCTGTGTTCATACTTATATTTAAACCTTTCTTTGTAATATTTTTCCCTTAACAGTATTATTAAACATATATATGCTACACATGTTATCATACATTCCATTATATTGTAACAATTTATACACGTTCTTTCTAAATATTTGATTGTAAAAATTAGTTGCTTAAATTATTTACTTGTGCAACTTCACTTTACTCATGCTACTTCCTCATCAGCATGAGATTTGGCATATAAATTACTTTACTCATGCTACTTCCTCATCAGCATGAGATTTGGCATATAAATTACTTTACTCATGCTACTTCATCATCAGCATGAGATTTGGCATATAAATTACTTTACTCATGCTACTTCCTCATCAGCATGAGATTTGGCATATAAATTACTTTACTCATGCTACTTGCTCATCAGCATGAGTTTCAGCACATGTACTACCTTACACATGCTATTTGCTCATTAGCATGACTTTCATCACATCAATTACTTTATTCTTCCTACTTGTTAATCAGCATGAGTTTCAGCACATAAATTACATTCATGTAATTTGTTCATGGCCATGACTTTCAGCACATAAATTAGTATACTCATGAGATTAACATGAGATTCGGCACAAAAAATTCTTTACTCATGCTACAGGCTGGTTAGCATGAGTTTCAGCACATAAGTTACTATACACCTGCTACTTGCTCATTAGCAAGAGTTTGAGCACGTAAATTACTTTACTCATGCTACTTGCTCATCAGGATGAGTTTCAGAACATGTATTACTTTACTCATGGTACTTGCTCATTAGCATGAATTTCAGCACATGAATTACTATACTCCTGCTACTTGCTCATTAGCAAGAGTTTCATCACATAAATTACTTTACTCATGCTACATGTTTAATCACATAAATTACTTTATTCATGCTACTTGCTCATCTGCAGGAGTTTCAACACATAAATTACTTTACTCATGGTTGATGCTCTTCACCATGAGTTTCAGTTACATGGGTTTCAGTAGATAAATTACTTTACTTGTGCTACATGCTCATCAGCACGAGTTTCAGTAGATAAATTACTTTACGTATGCTACATGCTCATCAGCACGAGTTTTAGTAGATAAATTACTTTACTTATGCTACAGGCTCATCAGCATGGGTTTCATCACATAAATATCTACTCATTCTACTTGTTCATCTGCATAGTTTTGAGCACTTAAATTATTTACCCATGAAACTTCACTATGAGCAAGAGTTTCATCACATAAATTACTTTACTCATGCTACATGTTTAATCACATAAATTACTTTACTCATGCTACATGTTTAATCACATAAATTACTTTATTCATGCTACTTGCTCATCTGCAGGAGTTTCAACACATAAATTACTTTACTCATGCTACATGTTTAATCACATAAATTACTTTATTCATGCTACTTGCTCATCTGCAGGAGTTACAAAATAAATTACAAAACTCGTGTAATTTGTTCATGACCATGACTTTCAGCACATAGATTACTATACACCTTCTACTTGCTCATTAGCAAGAGTTTCATTACATAAATTACTTTACATATGCTACTTGCTCATTAGCATGACTTTCATCACATCAACTACTTTACTCATGCTATTTGCTCATTAGCATATCTTTCATCACGGCAATTACTTTACTCATGCTACTTACTCATCACCATAAGTTTCAGCACGTAAATTACTCATGTAATTTTTTCATGACCATGACTATCAGCACATAAATTACTATATTCATGCTACTTCCTCATCCGCATAAGATTTGGAACAAAAATTTCTTTACTCATGCTACAGGCTGATTAGCATGAGTTTCAGCATATAAGTTACTTGCTACTTGCTCATTAGCTAGAGTTTGAGGATGTAAATTACTCATGCTACTTGCTCATCAGCATGAGTTTCAGCACATGTTTTACTCATGCTACTTGCTCTTCAGCATGAGTTTCAGCACATGTTTTACTCATGCTACTTGCTCTTCAGCATGAGTTTCAGCACGTTTTACTCATGCTACTTGCTCATCTGCATGTGTTTCAGCACGTGTTTTACTCATGCTACTCAGTATTAACGTGTTTTTTAATAGTTACTATGAAACCTCATTTTCCACCTGATGAGTAAATTTTGTTTGAGTTTGTCCCAAAATACTTGTAATTTCAATCTCATCTGATTATTTTACTTTAATAATTGCTTCAATAAACTTATATTAGTTTAAAAATTACATTCTAACAATAATCTCATGTGTGCCTGATTGTTGTACAGTACATAATGTTAAACTGATGATTTACAGAAAGTGTAAATTTGTAGCTTATGTTTGAGTACAAAAGATTTACTGTTTCTTCGTTGCTTGTATGAATCTAGTTACTGTTCAGTGTGTGCTGACATGTAAATATTTACTGTTTAATGTATACCTGTATGAAGGTAGCTACTGTTTGGTGTACACCTGTATGAAGGTAGCTACTGTTTGGTGTACACCTGTATGGAGGTAGCTACTGTTTGGTGTACACCTGTATGGAGGTAGCTACTGTTTGG
Organism: Limulus polyphemus; assembly: GCF_000517525.1. NCBI lineage: Eukaryota > Metazoa > Arthropoda > Merostomata > Xiphosura > Limulidae > Limulus > Limulus polyphemus. The sequence continues at coordinate 107,226 of NW_013668344.1, read as the reverse complement.
TGTATACCTGTATCAAGGTAGCTACTGTTTGGTGTATACCTGTATCAAG
>NW_013668344.1:101266-106177 GCF_000517525.1 Limulus polyphemus | reverse complement strand
GGTGTATACCTGTATCAAGGTAGATACTGTTTGGTGTATACCTGTATGAAGGTAGCTACTGTTAACCCATGCCTGTGTGAAGGTAGCTATTGTTTGGTGTATACCTGTATGAAGATAGTTATTGTTTGGGGTATACCTGTGTGAAGGTAGTTATTGTTTAAAATATGCGTGATAGGCTGGCTGCTTAACGAATATGAAATGGCCTTGTTTTATGTGTATAACTAGATGTATAATAGAAAACTAACAGTGGTAACGTCTGATTAGTTGAGTGTATGCGTGTGTGATATTAACTTTAATAAATGTGTACTTTAAATATTTATTTTCTGTCATTATAAACTTTTTCTTTTTCTCATCAAAACTGCATACTTAAAGTTACTATAGAAGCATTAGTTTCACTAACAGTTTGTACTTACAGTAGTCTTTGTATATTCTTATGCTTTTATATGAAAGTTCAGGTGACAGTAATTTTCCACTCAAAGGATACAATTAAATTTTAATAATTAAAAAATTTATTTACACAAATTAAATGTGATTTGTGTCACTCATATTATACCAAACTTTGCAATATACCAAAATTTGTGTGTGTAATAAATTAGAATTCAATTGAAACGTAACATTCTGTAAAAACAAAGAAAATTGGGAAAGTGTTAATACGAGTAGCTTTGGAATTTTTCTATTAATACATGACTTATGCCATTTCTGGTTTATGGATACATTTATTGTAGAATAAACGCTACTTTATAGTGCAGGATGCTATTAAAAATCTTGTACTTGTAGATCATCATTGTGCTTTCTTACTATTAATTGAAAAATTAACCTTTTAAAATTAATATTGCCATCTTCAGTTCTATTTAATTGTTATTTTTACAATTAATTGTTTCATTTATTTAAGTGAAAAGCATAAAAATCTTTGTCACGATTCTTTTGGTGTCACGATTCTTTTATTTTTTTCAAATGATAGTTCTTGAGAGAAAAAAATCGATAGGGCCATAACTTCTCAAAAAAATAATTAGCATCTTTACACGGCTCATAGATAGACCCTAAAGTTCCGAGTTTAAAAAAATGGTTCCTAAAAGTCCATTTTTTAATGAAATAGTTCTTAAGTTTCCTTTTTTTTAAGGTTTAATTTTTTAAACACTGGTTCCTCCAGCAAATTATCTGTTGGTGATACCCTATTCTGTGTTGAAATTTAACAACGATCACAGATTATAATGTGTGATATTCCAGTATTTGTATCTAGTTCACTTGGTTGAACACTGTAATAAGGGAAAGATTTTCACCTTTGACCTTACCTAGCTTTTTTTTTTTGGTGGAGAATATTTTTGTTTATAATAATTTTATTTCAAAGGTTTTTTATACAGCCCTTTTGACTCTTACAAATTTGCTAATTTTTGAAAATTTTGGTTCCTACAGAGTTCCCAACTTTTACACCCTCTATTGCTTTGAGCACTGGTCTTTAATTTATCAATCATTTAAAAAATCTTATATAGTTATATATTGCATTTATAATTCTGTAGTAAAAGCTATTGGAAAAATTTGGTAAAATTGTTTGCGAGTAAATCAGACAACTTCATGTAAATTCTCAAAAACTTGAGAGTTAGTGTTTCAAAGTGGGATAAGAAAAGTTGTGTAGCTAAGAACAGTAGTGAAATAACTGCTGTTTATGTATCTCTAGAGAATCAGATGCTATTAAAAGCTGTCATCTGTGCTGGACTCTACCCTAATGTGGCCAAACTGCAATGGCGTCATAACAGGAATCCCCATAAAAGCCCAAAGTGAGTATTTTATCTCTAATTTGGTGTAACATATTTAGAAATTTTTCAAATAGACTGACTCTGTATTATAAGGATACGAATCCTCTATCAAACAACTTTTCTGTTAATGGTATTAAATGTAAATCCTAAAGGCAAGAATATTATACAATATAGACCATCCTTCTTCCCCTCAGTAACTCTTAACTATTCATTTTTAATCACTTACTTTATCTCGGTTGAACAAGCTTAAATTAAATATAATAAAATGTTGGTTCTTCGATTCGTAGTAAATATTAACATCTGAACACTTGTTACTGCACCTTCTAATGAGCTAGAATAATACACTTTTATTGTTTAACCATCAAGTAGCCATAGAATAATTTGTTCTCAGTATTAATTTCTGCCATGTGACTTCTATTACAGTTGTGCGGTTAATATTGTCTTGGCCTATTTTTCTGCTATAAAACTTTGAAATGATCCCTCAGTTTAAGACCAACAACTTGCTGAGTGTGAACATTTTAAATTATTTATTCATACATCTTTATCTTACATTGTGGCTGTCCTAATGAAGCTAGAACTTGCTAAATGTAAAAATTTCTAATTATTTTTCATACATTTTAATCTTAAATTTCAGCTGTCGTAATGAGCTTATAGTGTATATAATTAAGTCATATTGACTGTCTCAGTATAATTAAACTTACAGCTTGAGGGGAGTTTGAACACATGTTTGATTCAAGTATTAAAATATATATGTACATATTTATTTATAAAGTTGGGGAAAAAAATGTTCTTAGATTTCCCTGTTATTAATTTTTTTATTCAGTGGTTTGGTTTAACCCGTGTGTGTATGTGTGTGAGAGAGAGAGAGAAAAATCTTCAAGATTGTTTGATAAATGAAATATGGAATGCAGAAATCTTGGTGTTGGCCAGGGCTTAACTGATTAAATAAATCTACTGGAAAGTAATATTAAAATAAGCCATGACCTAATTAGGTTGGAGAAATAGTATGTATTCTATTGATAAGTTTAATTCTTCAAAAGCAGTCAGTCGTTTTTCAATGGGAGCATGTAACATTTTGTAGATGTGAACTTTGTAATAATAAGTAAAGTTTGAAATAGCAGATGTCAATCAACATATACAGGTCACTAACAGTGGGTTTGGGGAAGAACCCCATTGATTTTGGACTTAAAAGATCAAAATTAACATTTAAAAAAAATAGAGAAATTTGGTTTCTGTGCAAAAGAAAACTTAGCTACAAAATACACAAATATGTATGTGCATACACACACTACAAAATACACAAATATGTATGTGCATACACGCACACACTACATTCATCAACACACCAAAACAGAAAAACTAATGGTGGGTGAGATAAACTATTCTACTTCTTGTTATTATTTTTCATTTCTAGCATTTACTAACTCACTGTTACTATTATCACAATTCCTGTTGCTATTTTTTAATGTTTATGACAATGATGAAGGTGCAAGACTTAGTAACTGTATTATTGAACTAGAATTCCCAAAGTGTACACAGAGGATGATGGGAAGGTTGTTTTACATCCCAAGTCTGTCAACTACATGGAATTCAACTTTCATAGTCAGTGGCTAGTGTATTATCAAAAACTCAGAAGTTCAAAGGTAAAAAACTTTTTTTCCCATTGCTTTGTTGAATTGCAAGCTTCTTTCTTGAGAGAAGGTATAGAGAAGAGAAGAACATACTTGAAAGGCATTGTTAATAGAGTTGTTTTAGGTAATCTCTATCTGGGCTAGTAACTCGAAACGTTATCCAAAACGTTTTGGATAACTGTAGTCCATTAACAGTGCCTTTCAAGTGATTACGATGTAGCTGCGTATGGGATTAATAATTTTATAGAATATTATGATTCTTTCAAAGCTTTCATGTCTAAATGATAGCATCTTAACTAGTTTTAAGGTCGTAAGGAACCAGTGTAACCACCATTAGTCTTACACTCATTACTTTAACATCTTCCTTACTGTAGTTAATGCATTGATTTTTTAAGTAATTATAAACCAGTGTAGTGTGCTGACCACTGTTAGTTTAACACTCATAAGCAATAATAAGATTAAAACGCTTCAAAACGAATTACCAACAATGGTTAAAAATGGAAGTTAAAATAACTAACAAAACCTAATGTACGTAAACTAATTATGTAAGGATATATTACTCAGGGAACCGTTTAATATCCAACTTGTATTAACTACAGTAAGGAAGATGTTAAAGTAACGTATTTCACCTAGTGCTTAACATTTATCTTATGTATTACTTTAGGCTGCTTGCTCCGAGTGTGCTGTAAAGTGATTGGTTAGTTGGAGTTGGATTATTTGTATTAGACACAACCTCACAGTGTCTTCAGTAAATTATTAATTTTGTTTACTACATGAAGTTAACTTGGTTCTTTTAGTTACAATATCAGTAGTTTTACTTTTTATTATATGAATTTCTTATCGAGTTGATTAATTTACTATTTTTTTTTACTTTCATAGACTTGAGTTTTTGATCTAGTATGTACTGTTCCGCTACTGAACTCTATAGCTAATCAGTAAAATGTGTCCCAATAATTTATTTCAGATGTCAGACTACTCTATAAAGTTATACTTTCAGAACCATTTCATGGACTTTCATTGGTCAGAGACATTGATAGGGAGGATTTTTATAGGTTTTCCTTGTACCAATGTCAATTTTTCAAGGGACAGGAAATTGGTGATAGTACATAAAGCAAGCAAATAGTTTTTATGTGTTCTGTAAATATGTAATACTTTATTTTTTCTTTAATGTTACTTTCAGTAATATTACTGGTTAGAATGTTATATATTTTTATTGTAAGAATTATTTTATATTGTTAGCTTAGTATATGGATTTAGGACTAACCTCAATATCGGGAGTTGTTTACTGGCATTACAGCCAAATATGTCATGGGTACCAAACTAATGAAACAATGCATTTTTATTATTATAAATAAGAATGTAACCACAGTATGTTAAATTAGTTACACTCATCACTGGGTTAATTTTTAGTTAAGATCTATTTAGGTAGTTTACTTTGATCAGAAGGTAATATTTAATTATTCAGTTACAATTATTTTAATGAAATTCACTGCAACACTTTATGTTGGTTAATCGAAGTAAATAAT
>NW_013668344.1:86902-100338 GCF_000517525.1 Limulus polyphemus | reverse complement strand
TTAGGTAGTTTACTTTGATCAGAAGGTAATATTTAATTATTCAGTTACAATTATTTTAATGAAATTCACTGCAACACTTTATGTTGGTTATTCGAAGTAAATAATCATCACTCTTCAACTAAATAAAAAAAAGATTGAGCTTACAGTTTAAGGAGAAGTAAAAAATTAGAATTTTGGTAGTTCAGTTTGCAATCAATAGGCTTTCACAAATACTTACTTGCTGCTTATCCTCAACCCCATGAATTGTAATAAAATTGTACACTTTATTTGGTGATACATTCTGCTGGGAGGTCCCGAGAAACACTAACTGGTTTTATTGTAACGTGTTCTTTTATAAATGTAGCCAACCACATTTCTTTTTATGTTAATTAAGTTTATAAATTATGGGAAGTACTGTCTTCTTTTTTGTAATTATCAATATGAAGAACATCTTGTTCTAAAAACTGGTTTAAACATACATCTGATTTGAATTTGTAGATAAACTCTGCCTGCAAGGGTAACTAGCTTCACATACAGAAGCTGTTGTCTTGGATACAGTGTTACTGTTAGAGCAGGTTCTAAGGAATATTAAAATAGAGAATTTCAGAAATAACAATCTCTCTTTGATGTTTCAAGAAGGTCTTGACATATTTCTTCAATTAAGAAAACTGTTTACCATCTCATAAGCACGTGTAACCAAAAGATGTACCAAGTTAACTTTGAGTAATGAGGAAATAAAATCTTAAATTGAGCATATAACTCAGTGTCGGTTCTTCAAGTATCGATATAAGGAAATTTAGAGTCATGTTTACTTTCTACTGTAAATTTGATATAAATGTTTTTACTCAAACACTGCAAAATGTAATATGTTTTGATAAAACTTTATGAAGTTTTTCATCGACACAGCAATAAAGTGATTTTAAAATCAACGGAATATTTTTCCAATTAATTTTTCTTGATGAGTGGGAAACAAATTAGTCAAAGCAAGCATAAACTCCGATCTCATACTGACCTATTCAATGTGGTGATAAATAAAGCCATTGAAATCCTTAAGCCTACTTTAAATGTATCAAAAGTTTTAGCTATAATAGAGGTAGACAACCATACTCCATTAAAGTTGAAAATGCATCTGGTATTTATTGTTCAGCACTTTCTGAAAGAATACAATGTTTTTATTAACTCTAACACTTTCATGCACGGAGGTCCATCCAATGTACCGACCCCATATTGGAGAATTAATGTTTACCATAATTCTGAATTTACTACGTGTATCTTCATCAAATAGGGTAAGCTTTTAGTAAATATTACAAGTATGTTGTAAACAAAAAATCTAAATTTACTATGTGTATCTTCATCAGATAGGGTAAGCTTTTACTAAATATTACAAGTATGTTGTAAACAAAAAATCTGAATTCTTAATGGTATTTCTACTAAAGAGTTATTTATGAGTTTACTGAGTTAGTCAGTCTGACTCAGACTCTAATCTTTATACTTTATCTCCTGTTTTCTCTAACACTAACTGTTGTGAAATCAGTTACAATGGTAGTTGAAAAATAAAATCAAAAATACCTTTTTTTTCTTTACTATAATGACTGCAGATGAAACAAACAATTACAATTACTTTCATTTGATTTTATTGTTCTTTAAACTGTGTTTAATGATAAATAACAATAGATCACCGAGTGAAAGTGTGGAGTTTAGGGTAAACAAAATTTCATGTATTACTTGAGGCATAAATTTTATTATTTTCATTTAAGTTTTTTTTCCATCTAACCTAAGAAGTTTTTAATTTTTACCTTTTATTTGCTTTTGTCAAGAAATATATATTTCATTGAATAGAGAATATACATAAAAAGTAAGAACTTTACAACTTAGGCTTTTTGCTCTCAGAAGCTGATTTTCATTAACCCTAATTTTTTATATTATTATTAAGGTGATTGTCAAAAAAATAGTTTATGTGGTTTTCAAGTATGAATTTTAAAACACAAACAGTATTTTGAACAGCAAAACAGGATGCCCCAAAACTGCTGACATTTTTTGGCTTTCTAACTGACCTTACCTTGTTAATCTTGTGTCCTCCATTCTTCTCACATGTCAAGGAGGGTGGCAGAGCAGGGAGCCAGCTGTGCGCTGGCTCATATAAGCTCCCTCTTTGTGTCTTAAATGTTTTTGAAGGTGCCATTTAATCACATTTACACTGCTCACAGAAACTACTTCAATTGGAAGATTATTCAATACATCCACTACTCTTTGAGAGGAAAAGAACTTCCTTCAATCCAATCTGGAGCTCTGCTTATAATTTATACGGGTGGCCTCTAGTTATAGAAGTGTTAACTATAAAGAAATCTGCAGCATTTAATCCTTCAAAGCCTTTAAAAAGGTTAAAAGAATTGTTATATTATATTTTATATTAAAACTCTTGAGGTACAGAATTATAAACATCACTTGTTGTTGATAGACCTTTATTTATTGTTAAAGTAGCCTGTGTATTGCTTCAGAAAAATCATTTGAACCACTGGACAGCTAATTATTAAACAAACTTGTGAATCTTTATTTCGTTCTGAAGTTTAAAGACGAATTATAATTTGATTTTTTTGATCAAAAAAGTTGATTTTAACCTTTCATTTTAATGAGTAATAATTTTCAATCATTGCTCTTTTTTTATTGCTGAAATATATTTGTGAAGTATTGAATAAATAGTTTTGGTTTGCAATGTTTCTCTTCACTGATACTCAAAGGAAAGAACCTGTATGAACAGTTATTGATAGGCTGTATTTGTATGATTGTTAATTCAGTTTTTATTACATTAATTCTGTATATCATATAGGTTTTCCTACACGATACAACCAACGTTCAACCTTTCTCATTGTTGTTTTTTGGTGGGCGGATCACGTTTGGCAAGGATCTGTCATGCAGCACTGTATTTGTAGACAAACATATTGCTTTTCACTGTCCTCCTAGGGTGGCTCATCTTGTAAAGGTATTTCTTATTAATACAGTTTGGTGTATTTACTGTATGATCTCTCTAGTAATATAACTGTGGGGGGTATTCTAACAATGAAGGATGAGAGTTAATGTTGTTTAGAGTAGCCATGCTGCTACTAACTAGTTGTTCTCCCTCACCAGTGCTAAAATCAAGATGGCTGTATCTCAATCGAGATGTCTCCAATTTGGCCATTTATCTCTTTTCTTGCATAAGGTGCCATCTGTTTATCAGTAAAGAATATTGAAGAGATCTAATAGTGCAGTACTTGAAAGCATAAATATATCCACAATTTTAAATGAAAACGATCTTAAGGTTTCTTGTATAAAACGTACGATAAAATGTAGAAATTAAATAAAAGTGTGATAAAAGCTATGTTCCTTTCTAAGAAGTTATTTATTTTCTACCCACTTGTTAAATATATCCTTGTTTGATAAAAGAAAAAAAGTTGCGTTTTTTCTGTTAGTGTAGTAATTCAAGGATAAACCTACGTGTAGTCACATGATCTGCAAAATAACTTGCGGTTCAAGGATTTAGTATGTGGAAAGTTGACAGTAGTGGTTTGTCGCAAGTGGACTAAATGAAACGAAACACAGTGATGACGTTTGGTATAGAAATAAAATGCTTTACTACAAGTGAAAATAAAGAGAGGCTACCCATCAGAGTGGAATATTATGTGGATCGAGAGTGGAATAAATAAAAATAAATTAATGAACTGTATTTAAATAAAAAGAAAAAAAAGAGCTTTAATTAATAAATGGATGGATAAGTTTGAAAGAACACAAAGACAGTACTTCACGAGTGAGACTTGGCCCCCTCAAATATGTGTTTACTTTCTTCAAAGATTGAGAAAAATCTGTCAACCAAAACTGTATTCACAAACCATATTCTCTTTGTGGCTGACCAATCAGAAAAACAAAGGCACTATAATGTTGTAAAGTAGGACACAGTTGAAATGGTAGTAAAGGTTCTTGGCCAGGCAACGTACAGAAAGCAAAACCTTAGGATGAATTTTACACCAGATTTAGCTAGTTCGAGACTTAGAAGTTGTAAAGATTTAAAACTTTTATAGGTATGAAATATAAACTGTAGGGGAGTATTAAGGTTCACAGTATTTGTGAACTAGGCTAGTTTTTCTATACTTGACGTATTTACTTAAGTAGAACTGATCCAATGCAGATTGTGTGAGTTAAAAAAAAAACTACTTTTATGACTGCAAATGAATATTTGTGTAGAAATTTCAGACTTTTACCTAATACAGAAATGAAACAAAATGATGAATTTTTAAGTATTTTTCTGCTAAATTTTACAAATTGAGTTGAAAATATTGCTTTTAAAATAAGATTATAGATTTTTAAAGTTGCATCCTTTTTTTTTCATTGGTTGAAAAATGTTATATTAACACCCAATAAAAAAAAGTGTTTTTTCATATTGAGTTTGTTTGTTTTAAAGCTGAAAAAATTTGATGATGTTATCTCAGTAAGTAAGTTAACAGAAGTTACTGTAGTAAAGTACCTTTATCCCTAAACAAATTTTTAATCAGTACAGTAGGAAAAAGAGAACGTTTTAATTTTGACTTGTTTTTTGTGATTTACCATCATAATAGTCATGCACAATATGTTAAAGTCGAATTAGAACAGAGACCTTTTATAGATATCTACATAATTATGTGTTAGAATCTAATATTAAACACTTGCTCATTTTTCATAAACTAAATGTGATATGTATAGGAGCTGCGGGAAGAACTGGACAAGCTTCTTCAGCACAAAGCCAACCATCCCGGAGTTACTTGTTGGGATCCAAGTACCAAAGAAGGAGCATTACTTAAAGCTATTGTTGAACTCATCACCTCGGAGGATCCTCTTCAATCTGTTGAACACACCAGACAAGATGATGATTATGATGATGATGAAGACTGATATATATTATGTACATAAGCATTATAAGTTATCTATTATATTTCTAGTTTTTCTTAAGGATAGGATTATAACAGATTAAAATTCCCCAAAATAAGTTGTTAGTTATACATCACAATTGTTTTTTTTTATATACACACAAAGAGTACTTTAATATAAACTACATTTTCTGATGTTCTGTAGGAATACTGTTTTTGGTCTTAGAAAAACACATTTAGTCTGTTGGTTATAACTGTCAAATATATTGTGTTAACTTTTAAAACAGGACAGAGTCTGTTTTATTTTGTATTTTCTGAAGTAATGGTTCAGTTGTTTTTTTTCTTAGTTTACTTGGTGTGACTTTGATAACCCATTAACTTAGCATTTATATATAATAAAACTGAAAATAATTTCTAAATTTTAGGGTGTACAATGCTAAGCTGCCAAAGCACGATCTGTTGATCAGAATTTTGTATGATATTACACTACAATAAGCCTGGTAATTATTTTAATCAGATCTTTCTTTATGGTGAATGTATAATAGCATTTTGTCTGTATGTCGTTACCACCAAGGCCTCTCTCTCAATACTACAACTCATCAGGACATTTCATGTAGAGTAATATGCTTCAACCGTTTGTAATACGTGATAACAATTGATTGTCAAGTCTGTTAGTTTATAAATTTATTTTTTGTACATAAGTGAAGTATTATGTTGTTTGCCTGTTAGATATAACCAGTAATTTAGACCAAAAAAAAAACGGACATAGCATTCGCTTTTACCAGCATTAAAAGAAATAAAACTTTTTGTAAATAACAACCATGATTAATGAACCAATATTTTTTGGAACATTGAGAACAAGACTCAAAATTGGACTATTTTATATTTCGTTCAAATTCATAAAACTTAATTCTTCTGGAAAATCTGAGCATTACTGAAGAGAGCTGGAATTTTGTCATGCATCTAATAATAGAATTCTTGAGTACAGAACTATTCCTAATGTATGTTCTACAGCACACCCGTTTAATGTCACAAATTGGGATAAATTCTGATGGAACTTGTGCACACTGTTCAAAGTTTTTGTTTTCAGTAATTCTTCCACTGATTGGCTACCAAGCAAGCTTAGTAGAGTTGAGAGAATGTTTGTGAATTATGATGTTCCAATAAAAGTCCTTGAATTCTGTTCTTGGTAAAAGGTAAGGGCCCTTGGCCAAGCTATATAATTCAGTCATCTTTTCTGAAACATCAAGGCCGTGTATTGTAAGCTCAGCTGACTTGATGAGCAAAAAGGCCTCATCAGAAGTGTTACACAGCACCCGATGTACGGTTAAAATGCTACTACACATGCTTCTTACTGGAAACTCCTATAGGGCCAGTCTTATTGTGATGTAATGCTACACAGGTTACAAATTTTAAAATTCACTTAATGTTATGAAGCTAGTAGCAGCTGCCACTCTGGTAATAATAGGGGGATGTTTTTTGGTTGATGTACGATATTTTACACCAGGGTTTTGCTCTTCGTTATTGGTAACCCAACGCTCAGCATTGGATATTCTTTTATTGTAAAGTTTAGGGGGGTTTAAACTTTCAAGAGACTGCTTTTAATTGTGTTTTTCATTAAACACCCAAAATGTCTTAAAAATAAAAGTAAGAAAAGATTACAAAATTGAAATATGTCAATGAACAGGTTCCATACTTAACAGAATAGAAAGTGAGACCACTGTGATGCAGTTAGGTAAAAAAAATTGGGGGGGGGGGGAATTGTACATGTAAATAGATGTTCACATTTCAGGCCAGGATCCCCTTTCTAAATCTCAAAGTAAACATAACAAAATGTTTCTTCTAAGTGCTCCAGGTGTTTTACAATGAGTAGGAGGAATAATTATTAATAAATTTTGTTTGATACAAGACCATTACTAATTTTGGTTGATTTTAGTTTTTTTTGTCCCTTCTCAGTTATAAGCTGAGAAATGGAAGTAGTAAATAAACCAAAATGTTTTTCCAATTAAAAGTTGATTTTCTCCTTAACTGCATTATTACGTTTAGTTTGAAAACAAAATATATGAAGTACTGAAAATTAATTAGATTTTATAGTAAACCAAACATGTTATTTTGATACATTTTTTTCTTTCTTTCAGATTTATAGAATTGTCTAGATCAATTACATACAACTCCTGGAAGAGCTGATATGGGCACTTGTAGAATCAGCTTCATTATTATTTTTAAACTGATCCATGTGGATCTTGTCTTGAAGTTACCAAGCTAATGGCTAGGCCTTGTTAAATGGTCACATATTTCATGGTTTTCTCAAAAGTAACAGAAAATAAAAGCTTATTGATAAAATATTTTATTATAGAAAATGTACAGCATGGTATAAATTGCAATATACAAAAATGATGGAAAATTGGAATGCAAGAGCTGCTCTTGGCATAGGACAAAAACGTAAATGCTACAAGTGGTATTAGTTATTGATCAAAAAACTTAAGATATTCTGTATTAGGTTATTTCCCATGACATAAGAATTATAACTGAGCAAGTTTTTAATACTTAAAGCAGAAAGAGAAAAAACCGATTGTAAATTTATGGGTACTTTAGTTTAAGGGATCATTTTCTTTCCTTGCCCTGGGCAGAGTACATCACTCCCTTCAACATACATACTATATTTTTGTAGTGTTCAGCCAGTAATGGAAAAGCTAATTTCACAAAATCAAGACTAACTTTAGAACTTCTGTTTTAATAATTAATATAATCTTGAGGTAGAAAAGTTAATTTTATTTGAAACTGAAACTTATAAAAGACTATCACTTACTCAGTTTGGTAAGCTATATTTATCATAAATAATAATATCAAAAACAAACAGGTTTGGTGTCAAACTGTGTTAAGTTTTTTTCTTGAGGATTAAAGCCATAATATCTTATGGTAATTTAAGAAATATACATCAAACACAATATTAGTACAATAACTATCCCCCATTAATAAAGTCGTGCTATATATATATAATAGAAAAAAAAAATTTTTTCAGAGCACTGCTAACGTTGTCAAGAGTTTTAACTTTCAACATCGAAGATACTTCATTCATGCCGTTGTATTTAAGCATTATCATGTTGTAGAATTAGATGAAAAGATAAACTAATATACTATTGCGATTTAAGTCTTTTGTTGTGTCATGTTTTATAATTCGACTCTCCTTTTCCATCAGAAGATTCACGAAGAAAATAAGGTTTCTTGCTCAAGAAAAAGGGAAACCAAATAAACACCTATAAATGAAATACATCTATTTAAAAGTTTTTGGTCCTTCTCATTAATGATTTCAAACCAGATATTATAAAAATATTGTAACTATATTTGAAACACATGCATTGCTTACTATTCAAAACATATAGAAACAAGTGTAATAAATAATTAGCGCGGAGAGTTTTGACAGATTGTATATGGAATTATTTTAGCTACTTTTATACGAAAAATGTTACAATCATCAACCAAGAATGTACTTTCTCCAAATACTGATTTATCTACGTATAATTCTGTTCACAATACTGCTTCATAAATATCTCAAGTCTTTTCTAAAGACATTATTTTTACAAGAACTAGCAGTATTTGGTTTTAATGGTGATACAACTGGTATATTCTTCTGAAAAAAAAATTAAATTAATGGTGATTATTACAGTGTGCAAATTCCAATTATGTTGTTTTTCATTGCTTCACGATTAGTAAAATTTTTAAACAAGTTTTATAATATTGAGGCATTCTAAGCAAAATAACCAGTATCTAGTCTAATAATGGTTGTTTGCTCTCAAGCTTCTTTGGTAAGTTAGACTTCACTGTATAGAAACTGAAAAATATTGACTTACATTATATTAAAAAAAAAATTCATTCACAGTTCTCTGACTAACAATAAAGTACAGAATGGTAATATACCCTGTTAAGCAAGGTGTCCATTATCATGCACAATAAAATAAATACTTATTGGGCTTAACAGCCATGTCAGAAACTCCTAGAGTTCAGGTATCCCTAATTTAGTTACTGACCAGAGGGCAAGCATCACAAGGGATATCTGTGCAGCTCTTTGAAAAGAATAATAGGATTAATTGTTGCTTTTAATTGTGCCTATGATTTAAAGTGTTCATGTTACTTTCACATCTGACCCATTTGCAAGAATATTGGTAAAGGGAAAATATATTATGGTATTCAAATCCATGCACAAGTTTCACTAGATCGATTGAAGTAAGAATAAAGTTTAAACAAGATCTTGAAGCAAGTTTCTTTTATATTTTACAATAACGAAACTGCTGCAGTCGGACAAAATGTTTCACCGTGTGAAGTAAGCAAGTTTCTTGTTGCACGGCGCTTTCTACTATAAAACAAAAATCTTCCAAATTATGCTGTAACATATTTTAAGTAAACATCAACTTTTGTACATGTATATCTATTCATTGGAGCTGAAAACTGAATTAATAAAAAATACCTAGCTTAGTCACAGACTTTCTTTTTATGGACAAAGTAATAAACTAAATGTACATATACCATCAAATAAACTCTTCATTTCTATATACTAAAATATACTTGGTTGAGACAACTGAAAATGATGTATTACAAAAAACTGAATCATAAAATAAATATATATATCACTCAAAATTTATCATTATCTGGCATATTTTGAATTAATAATGACATGGATGGTAAAAAAAACAAGGGATTAAAAAAACCTCTCCAAAACAACTAAAGTAAGAAAAATACTGATATTCAAAAAATACAATGCAGATAAGTAGTATACCAAAGCACAAGGTTCACGTTAAGCTATAGACAGTCAACTAAAACATTCATCTCTGTCACCATGTTGACAACGTCAAGAATGTTTTAAAACAAAAATAGCAGACTCTGAAGAACAACAACATACAATAAACCCTCTTGTGATTACTTACACAATAAAGCTACCGAGAAAAAGCAAACTGGTAGTAAAGCCACCTCATGTCAGTACTTTCTAAAAAGCAATGCAATTTCTGTCAGAGTTCTGTGATCAGCATGTGCACCACCTTATTGGAATAGCTAGTGAAAGCTGTAAATATTTCATAATCATTAATTGGTTTTTAGCATAAAGCTATCTACACACTACAGGGAATCAAACCATGGATTTTAGTGTTTTAAGACTTACCACTGACCCACTGTGGGACAAGTACTTAATGACAAACAAAATATTTAGGCAAACAAAAAAAAAGTGTTTTTAGACATGTGAAGAAAAAAACATTTCTCCAACTTAAAAATAGTTAACAAGAGCTGCGATATAAAAAAAAAAAAACGAACCACACTTCTATGTTCTCTCTGTACATTAGTCATTTGGTGTTCCCCACACTGAGATAAAAAAAAAAACTCAGACTAGTGAGTTCATCAACTCACACTTATAAAATTGAGTGAGTTCATAAGCATATACCTATAAAACTTGTGCAGTGGCACCGAAGTGTCATCAGATCTAATAATATTAATTATCATTTTTATTCTAACATTGGTTTCATGCTATTAGCTTCCAGAGAGAGAGAGAACTACTAAAGCTTAATCAAAATTTATGTCACGTACAAAAATATATGCTGCATCTATCTGTGGTGGAAACATTTCAGTACAGGCCTGTCTAAATTGTGAGGACTATGCAAGTGTCCCACGTGTCGGACAAAGCTGGTGACGAGTTATGCGATTGGTTCTTTCTGTAATTAGAATTACTGTGTTTTACAACCATTTTTCTGTTTAATCTTTTTACCCTTGTCCTTTTCTAAAGACATTGTACGTCGCTGTCCTTGGATAGGCATGTACGGTGGTACTGCGCCGTCTTCGTCGTCCCCACTGTCACAGTAACCATCGGTTACTCCACTGTCCACAGGAGAAGCACCTAAAAAAACAAAAGGAATACTATGGTCCATAGTATTTAAAATGCTGTTACAATTAGACTGAAAACCAGTTCGTTTTAAAGTTGTTTAATGTTAGTTTCTGGTAAAAGCATACGAAATGTAAACAACCAAGATGAATAAAGCTCAGAACTTACAAGTTGGGTTTCTGTAAAAGAATAAGTCATCAACAAACAGTCTCAAAAACCTAGTGTATGATGGAAACATTATTCATGAAACAGATAAAATTATTATATTATACGCACTGTCACAATGGATCTCTATTCAGCTCTTTGAAATGGATTAAGGGATTAATTGTACTGATTAATAAATCAATTACTTAATAACCAAGCAAGGTAATAAACCTATAAAATTATCTAGATAAGATCATATAAAAAATTTCCAGGTTGGAAACAATTAAGACACTATAGATAACAAACTAAGCACAAGATGCATGTTTACTGTGTTATCAATGTACTAGGATACAGACTTTGTATTACACTAAACCCATTTACCAGTACAGGCCCTAACACAAGGATACAAACTTTGTATTACACTGAACCCATTTACCAGTACAGGCCCTATCACAAGGATACAAACTTTGTATTACACTGAACCCATTTACAAGTGCAGGCCCTTGTACTAGGATACAGACTTTGTATTACACTAAACCCATTTACCAGTACAGGCCCTAGCACAAGGATACAGACTTTGTATTACACTAAACCCATTTGCCAGTACAGGCCCTTGTACTAGGATACAGACTTTGTATTACCTTAAACCCATTTACCAATACAGGCCCTAGCACAAGGATACAGACTTTGTATTACACTAAACCCATTTACCAGTACAGGCCCTTGTACTAGGATACAGACTTTGTATTACACTAAACCCATTTACCAGTACAGGCCCTTGTACTAGGATACAAACTTTGTATTACACTAAACCCATTTGCCAGTACAGGTCCTATCACAAGGATACAAACTTTGTATTACACTAAACCTGTTTTCTAGTGCTTTTGATTAATCATGTAAACAGTACAGCTGTACAGTACATTACAGTAAAACACCATGAATTATTTGTCCAGTCATTAATTAAACAAACAGTACAGCTGTACAGTAAAAACACCATTAATTATTTGTCCAGTCATTAATTAAACAAACAGCACAGCTGTACAGTAAAACACCATGAATTACTTGTCCAGTCATTTTACAAGCTTAACATGGTAAGTTTTTTTATTTTAGCCTATTACTTTGTACCTTGCATTTCATTTGAACGAGTTTTTGTGAACAACAAGTCATATTATGTTTGTTTGAATATATTTCATGAGTGTATGATATATTAAACAAACACTAATCTTACAATGTGTTGGTATTTAATCTTGAATGTGGTTACCACATAAACATATTTGATTTATCTATTAGTATACCCGCAGACTGCGTTGGAGATCTGACTGGTGATTGTAATGGACTAGTTGCAGGTAAGCTTCCGTAACTATTTGAACGATGAGTTTCACTTCCCGGAAGTCTTCGTCTGTTGTACGTTGGGTCGATAACAGTTGCTATGTTTGTGACCTCATGAGGTAAAAGATCAAAGTTTGAAGCCTGATCATCAAGGTACCTAAACAGGAGACAAATATTAAGATTCTTATATCTATAACAAAAGTGTATAGTTTCTAATCTGACCTGGAAGGAATTAAAAATCTTATACGTATCATTTTACGTCCACACTTTTAATCAGCATTTCAACTCCTACAATAAATAGATAAAATAACCCCAAAACCATCAAATCAAAGTTGTTCAAAATTGTGAGCTTAAGATTTAAATAAGATTATAAAAAATGGGTAATTGATCGTTAATGTTTTTTTAAATTTAAGATACGACTACAATTAACAAAAACAAGTCACTTTTGTGTAGCCATCAACATTTCTTACCAGGTTTAACTTATCTGGGACTTGTTTTTCATAGATAAGTTGGGTACGTATGTACATTTTATACCAAAAAATCTGCCAATTATCTACATTGTTGTATCACACTAGACTTATTGCATAACATTAAAAAGAAAAAAAGTCTTATATATACATATTTTCTGGAAATACAGGACCTTAAGCTTACTCCCTCTATATATTTTACTGTTAAACAACAAAAACTGTCACCTTTCACTCAACTGTCTTATCATTATAAAATCAATTTTATCTTGTTGTTAAAACCTACATAAAGTTCTCTAATTAAGTAGTAAAATATTGATATAATACCTTCAGGCAAGTCAAACTGAGGACAAGATAATAACATGTGAAACTTGAAGATGTTTTAGCATACAATACAAACAACTATTTTAGTTTGTGTATGCCTATATGTTTCCCAGTTTATTAATTGCACAAATTTAATGTTTAGAACTATTGTATTATAGATGTTTAAACAAAGATTATATACATCTATGAACCACCAGTTATAACTCTTTTTCAACTTCTACAGAAGACTGGTTGGTTGGTTTTGAATTTTGTGCAAAGCTACATGAGGGCTATAAGCACTAGCCATCCCTAATTTAGCAGTGTAAGACTAGATGGAAGGCAGCTAGTCATCACCACCCACCACCAACTCTTGGGATACTCTTTTACCAACAAATAGTGGGATTGACCATCATATTATAATGCCTTCTACAGAAGGTTAATCACATTATAAAAGAATGATGTGTACTTGTTAAGGTA